>NC_133896.1:166066043-166173543 GCF_964199755.1 Larus michahellis
CTGGCAAGCTCTTTACTACTTTTTAATGAGCTCTTTTCTTTTGCTGAGAGATCAGGATTGAATTATTATTAATATACACGGAAGAGGGACACTAATTAATTCTGAGGAAAAGAGGATATTTAACCTATTCTTGTAATTATCACCTAAAGTACATAAAACCTCTGCTGGGACTGGGTTCTTTTAAGAGGATTTCAGGTTGTCATGAAATCTTTTTGAATCAGGCACAAGCTCCGTTCGGTGCCACGCAAAAAGCTGAAGTCTTGGCTCTACTGCATTGTCCCAGTATGGGCACGGGCAACTTCTTCTAGCCAGCTGTAGTGGAAAGGCTTGAGATTGCTGGGTTTCTCCTCTCTGTAAGATTTATGTGGTATTAAATAGGCAAAAAATGCATCCTTCTGCTTGCGAAGAAGAGGGACGCTATAATAGGTTCAGACTTTTTTGTGGAGGAGTCGAAATGTGGCACCAAATTCTGAAAAGGGTTTAATTAACAGCTTGGTTTTGCCAGACTTTTCTAGTGAAGAACTAACTTAGCTTATGGACTATAACTCCAAAAAAGAACTATTGATATGTTAATTGTATATGATTATGAATGGTTATTTATGGCATTGGATCTCTCTGCTAAACCAATTATGCTCTATTTGTGAGATTTGCATTATACTGCATCCATGGCATTTAATTAAACTTCTATTTCTCTTCTTTCTTTTTGTTTCTTTCTTTTTTGTTTTGCCTTTCCAGCCTTAAATGTGTGATAAACTACACTAGTCACTCAGTGGTTAAAGCTGAAATCAGCTATTCATCCGATTGCCCTCACGCACATCCTACTCGGTTTGTGCTGCCCAGAAAATCTTCACTGTGCCCCTTTAAATGTTAACGCACCAACTTACCAGCTCAAGCTCAATGAATTTTTATAATCATATCTTACATATTTCCAGAACTAGACGGATCAGTCACTCTGACTCTCTTGGTGAAAACCATCCTCTGTATTTTAATGTATGTTTAAATATATTTATATAAACATAAAGGGGATGTTTAAAAACAGTGTAATGGCTCAGCGTGCTATAATCTGAGTGTTTCTTTTGGTCTCCTTCTGCCAGTTAATAAACAGCGTATAAAGTCAACTGCATAACCAATGCTCTAATTCAGAACATATCAAAAGGTTTGCGTGGGCGAGGTAAATTGGGCTGATAGTGAGTCAGGAGCTGGCTGGATCCCTCATTTGTTCATTCAGAGAATTTTTAATGTAGAACTAATTTTCAAGTAGTTGAATTTTTGTAAAGAAAATGAAATCCTTAAGGGGGCAATTTAGCTGGAATCCTCTGAAACACAGTTCAACATGGATTGCCTTTTCACAGCTGTTTCATGTGGAAAAGGATCTTAGGTTTTCATTCCCTCGACACCTGCTTTCTCTTTCTTTTCTGCAAGTGTGTTACAGTGCACCTATTGAAAGAGCTGATAGGGGTTAGTGGGGAAGCGGGTTAAACCGTGGTACGGGATATACTTCTTTGTAACTTGAAACTTGCTTCGCTTCCTACTCATGGTGCCAGTGCCAAAATGTGGGTTTGGGGCTTTCTGTGGTTGAAGCGTCCAAAAGCGGGAGTAGAGAGATACGTATCCATCCTGCCTGCAGCCCCTCCGTGCACCGGTTGCTGTATTAATGGGGCAAGGTGCTGAGAAATCAAGAGTACGGGAGCTGATCTTCCCGTCCACATATATATACATATATATATGTGTGTATACATACATATATATATAACTCCACTGTCCCTGCTTGGGCAGTGGCAAACAGCACAGAGCCAGTTCTTCATTTTCAGAACATAATAATATCCTCTTCCTGGCCACAATGCTATTCATCACAGCCTTTTGCCAAATAACAGGCCTAAGTGGCCTGGAGGTCTTTCTGTGGACACTATTCCAGATTCAGTTTCCCAAAGAACATTTTGAAACATGCCAGTCCTAAAATATTTTCAGTCTTACTCAGAAAAACTCTCACTAACAAAATTCGACTCTCGGACCTCTGTTCTCTAAGAACCTGAGTCCCTTCTGTCTCCGCTGAGGTCTCGACAGAAAAGAATTTTAGCATCTTGCTTGCATCCCATTGCTTGCATGATTTAAAAGGTTAAAAACACAAAGCAGGAACAATTTGAAGCTATTTTCTGTGTGTGATCATGGGGATGGAAGAACATAGTTGGAATAATTGTATCAGAAGGGAATCTGTTTAATTAGGTTCCTTCTACTGTTACACATTAGCAAATAAAGTAGGACCATTGCAAGAGTATTTATTTAGCCTGGTTGTTGGGGCAAGTACAAAAGTGTTTGTCATCGTGACATTACTAAGGGAGCCATTGCTAGAATCTAGTTTGAGATAGCTGAGGGAAAAAAAAAAAAACGTAGCTCTTATTTCAATTGGGACAATTTGCAAATACCCAAATCTTCTATTGTTTGAAGGGTTTATTTTACGACACAGAACCTATAGTTACTGCACCCCAAAAGTTCTTTTTTATGATTAGCTGAAGCACAGACAAATCATGAAAAGACAATTGTACACTTTCTTGTGTTGCTTTATGGGCTTTAAGTGCCTACAAAAAAGGATTCCTTATGCTTTAATTTCTCTTTATTTTTTTGACTGTAAAGACCCATGGGGTAAATGCCAGTCCCACAATCCTGCAGTTATATGGTTACTGTCAGCCTGCTCAAATGATGCTTCCTGTTCATTAGGCGTCCTTTCATCTGACAACAATGTACTGGCTTTGCTGCAATTCTTAGTCAACGCCCATCTCTTCAATAGCCTGTGAATAGTATTAAATAGTGTTTATGCTAGCTATTGTTGCCTTTTGTGTGGTTTGTCTAATTCACAGAGAAAAGTCTGCTTTTGTGGTCTAAGGCTGGCTACGTCATGGCACGCCATGTGCCTTCTGATGGGATCCATTCCTGCTGAGTGATAACATTACAGGCCTGAACTCCTTTGCAATACAATCCAGCATTCTTAACACAGTCAATACACTCACAGGCAATCTAGTTTACTCTTTATATTAAGAGGTTTAGGGAGACAAAGCTCATCTAAATACCTGCTCGTGAAACAAATAAGATGAATTCAACCGATTTGAGAATTACTCCCCAGCTCCCACACAACTACACAATGAGCACCAGAAATCAAAAATTTAAAAAAAAAAATACCGGAGCTGTGCAAGGAATGTCCAAGGATCCCAGGTAAAGTCTTTCTGCGTATGCGCACACGGCACATTTTAGCAAATAAGGTGGCATTATTGTTCCTGGTTATTGTTCAAGATGAGGCTTAATGCTAGAGTCAAAGTGGCGGCTTTTCTTTGCTTAAACTACTCACAAAAGAGAAAGGATATTGTAGGGATGATTACATTATCCCGTAGCCCAGGAGCCTTTGCAGGGCAGGTATGTTGCTGCGCCTTGGAAGGGCTTTTGATGTAAGCAGATCATTAGAGGCTCAACGTGTAACTGATCCTCAGCTGTCTCTGGCTTTTGGTGTATATGGGTTATTCTTGTCTAACCGTACGCTCCCTGTTCTAGGTATCTACAGTCTTATTGTTCTCCTTCCCTCCTGCCCTCAATCCCTCCCTCCAACCTCATCGCTGCACAGCTAAAGTTGGTTTCCAGCTTTGCCCTGGGAGGCGTATAAATACATACAAATGCAACTGGAAAGTGAGGCTTACGCTGCTAAGCAGTGCCATTTGTTTGTCCCAGGAGTTGTTATCCTCCGTGCGTCACGCTTTGAACAAGATCAAGAGTAGCTTCTAAAAAATAAGGCAATGAAAAGAATGCGCACAAATAGTAATTATTACTCTGTAGCTGCTCAAGCTATAATACCCTCCATGGCCAGAAGCAAGTGGGGAGGCAGGGGACAGGGTGGGGCTGGGAGTAGGTGGAGGCTCGACTTTGTTCTCTGTGCATCATAGGAGAGCCTTGCAGATTGCCCTCCTGATCAGCATAACAAGGGAGGTCCACGTACCTGCTCTTCTCTGAGGTATTATGGGCCAGATCCACAAAGGCATTGAGGACTGTAAAGCTCTTGGCAAACAAGAGGCGCTGGGGTGAACACCCATAGACAGCTTGAACATAGACTTCTCCACCTGAACTGGCCACCCTTTAGAGTCCATTGGAAGAGACTACTTCATCCCCATGTTCACCTCTGACAACAGTCTGTCGAAGTACACTTTACACATGCTTCTTTCTTGCCACTACTAGTAGGGAGTGGGACAACCATCCCAGGAGTGGGGACTGCAGATGTCCATCTGAAGTTTGGAAAGATGAATCCCACTCACGTGTACTTCAGTGACTGTGTGGATCCAGAGCTCCATGTTCTGCTGTCCTCCTGGGCCTCGCAGCTGAAAGCTGGTTTTTCCAGATAGATAGCATAGAAAAGACATCAAGTCCTTATTAATTCTCTTTTTCTTTTTTTTTTTTTAAGGATTCTGAGTGCCTCCAAGCTATACGGAAGGCAGTCATTCTTTCCATCTTAGAGTGAAAAATGAATAAAAAAATCTGTCTGTCATAACAACATGAAAGCATTTCCTGAATTACAGCCCTGACTTCTCAATGAGGTGTTTGAGTGAAATGAGTCAGTGCAAGTGGAAAAGCGCGTTGCCAAAAAACAAGGAGGAACCTGGCAGTCTAGAGCGGTTGCTCGATAAGAGCTTTTTCCCCTGAGTTCAGATCGCTTTCCTACGGAAAGAAGTTGAGCAAATACTCACCCAGAGTCAGTCAATGAAAGAGAGCCTATGCCCTGCACTAATGCGTTGCCTTATTTTGCTCCTGAGAGTGAATGAGGTGGGCTTTGACTAACGCTTTCAGCAGAAGGCATTGGAAATGAACTAGGGTTGTCAGGAAAGCTCATTGATTTTGCAAGACCCATCCAAGTTGTACTTTATAGTTTGGGGGAAGAGCACTCCCTTTTCAAAAGACAATTTTTCAATGTACTGCCCATGTTTGTGCTTTTGTGTAAGTGATAATGGTTTCATAAACGTTTTATGTGATCAGCATTTAGCAGTAGCTGGGAAGCTGGCAATTCTGACTAGATTTTACAGATACCAACTTTTTTTTTTGCCATTAATACTTTTTTCCTTTCTGTTTATGTTCCCAGATTGATTTCCAATAGTTAAATTTTAAACAATAAAGGCAGCCTTAGTTTTCAAGTCTGCAAATAGGACAGACAATGTACGCAACCTCCTCATTGATTGACTCTTCTGTTTTTATAGATTCACTCTCTTGAAAGAATCATTAAACACCAGAGAAAATGATTTGTTGCCATTGATTACATGACATACTGCTCTGACATACTCAGTTTTTATATCTAAGTTATTAATTATGTTGTTAATGTAATTTGCAGACCGCGAGATAAATCATTCAGCTTCTGACTGGATATTACTGGATACGTTGCATATATAAATACATCTTTGGGTGGGAAGGGAACTGTTACCAAGAGTAATAGATTAGAAGGCTACTAGTTTGCCTTATAAATCATTATGAGCTAAGGAAAACTTCCTCTGCCCATTTATTTTATTATCTTGGAAATGCTGAGTTTCTCAACGTCTCTGTCGTTTATGTGCTACAGTGATACACATAATCACTTTGTTTCAATAGAGAGGGAAGTCTTGCAATTGTTCTGTGCATGGTCTATCCTCGTTCTCTCAAGAATTTCAGTGTTTCAGGTTAATAAGCTACAGGGATGTACGAAGCCAAGCTTAATTTGGGTCTTCCCAAAGGCTTCGCTAAACATTTTTCCCCCTCTTCCAGTGGTGCATACTTTGTGCTAGCTTAATTCTCTGTAACTTTCTTTTCCCAGCAACGATTGCCAAAAAATTAATTACGACAGCCGGTGTTGTGAATGCGTGCTGCTGTAGTCTGCTGCCACTAGTGACAAACTCGTGCGCTTCAAAGAGGAGGTCTCTGCATTTGCACCAACAAATCGTTTTTAAAAGTTCCTCCTGTTTTGTACTTCATTTCAACCGGTCTAGCTCTTTCCTTAGTTTCAGAAGGGTTTAGCAGCAACTATTCAGCAGTTACCCTGGGAGCACACTGCAGATTATGCATGCTTGCCTGACATTTGACAGATGCCCTTAAAAGGCTCGGTTTCCTTTTCATAGAGGCCAGGGGGTTGAGGAGGGTGGAGGGCTAGACACATTTTTGAAGTGAGTGACATATGTTTAAATGTCAAGGTGGTCTTACTGAATCGCTAAGCACAACCCTTGTACATCGAAACAGAGACTAGGTGGGAAATGTCCTTTTTAGTTAGAGCTAAGAATTCACATCTTTTTATATTCTTGAACCCAGAGATGACATAGTCTTTCATTTGGAGGGGGAGCTGAATGCTGAACATTAAATTTTGTTGCTGGTATATGCTAAGACTCCTTTCAAAGTCTCTCCACATGCCAATAGTGAATAAAACATGTTTTTTAACAGGTACTACCAAAAGTGTGAAACTCGAGGAGGTAAACTTTCTACCCTCCCTGCTCGGCTCCATCCACGCGCAGGTTGACATTGAGTGTGGGCGCAGTAATGATGAGCAGAGCCACAGTTGCAGCTGGGATACCGGCTGCATGTAAGGAGGACAAGTATTCATCGTACTTCTTAAAAGAAGGGAAAATTCTGCAGCCTGAGGTGAACCCAAACCCCTTCATTGTTTGCTTTAGCAGCTTTCTTGGTTTAGGAAACTTTCAGCATCTCGATAACAGGGCTTGATACAAAGGACTTCAACATCATGGTCGAAATTTTTCAGAGCTTCAGCGCCATAGTCATTCCCAAATTGAAACGGCGAGGTGGCATCGGAGAAGGAGGTGTTCCTGGTTTCGGAGCTGGGCGTACGTCCTGGACGAGCCCTGACTGGGGAAGGAGCCACACACACGCTCACCTCTTCCCCTTCCTTTGCCCTGGGGCCCACCAAAAGGAAAGCCATGTGGTCAAACTACATGCAAGTCTATATTCAAACGTGTCTTCAAACCCCCAGTGCAGATGACTGGGGAACGAAGGTCAGGAGCACGCTCCTACACATTTCTGCAGGTAAAATGTGGAGACCCTAAAAGTTAGTAGGTTGTTTTGGAAAATGGCTGCCTTAAATGTAGCCATTATTGAGTCTCCCAATCCCTTTTAAAAACAACAGAAGAATTCCTGGCATCAATGTGGAGGCAGGTTTGAACCCCTCCAGCAGACATTATGTCTGTTTTTTAATGAATCCATTATTTGGAGGTATTGTATATGAATTTCATGCTCATATGGAACTAGTAGTACCAGCTGGAGTAAGCAATGGTGCAGGCAGCCCTGGTTCAAGGTTCAGTGCCCAGTAGTCCCTATCAATCTCAGACCTGATTTGTCTTGAGAAGATATTGCCAATTATGTCATGGTAGCTGGAGGTAGATAGATATCTCCTTGGGAGGAAAAAAAATGGCCACCATCATTTTGACTTGTCATCTAAATTGAATTTGAACTCAGCTCTCTAGAGAAACACGTCCACTGCATTAAACAACTGGAGGAATTAATGCTCTCATCGATCCTGCTCATCACTGCAGATGTGTGCGCTCGCATCTGCATCCGACTTCTCCATCGTAGGGAGTCAAACCGTGGCCCTGAAGGGGCAGAGCGTGCCGGTCCCTCCGGCTGTGCAAAGTGAGGCCAGCCCTGCTTCTGGCCCACGGTGCCTCTGGGCTCTTACTGATCTTACTGATGGGAATAAGTGGGAGCAGAGGTTCCACAGATGAGATGCGGAGGCAATTTCCCCTTACTAGCTCCAGCGTCTTCTTTTAAACGCAAGTAGAAAGAGGAAAATGAAAACAACAGTGTCAGTTAATGTTGATGAACAAGTCTGAAATCTAAGTTTATGTTATAAAATACATATCAGTGCACTTATGGTTTGCTATCCATTCGTATGACGCAAAGTTTCCAAGAAGAGTGTCTATAATACGGAAATAGTTCCTGTCTATCAGGTGATAACCGCATGTTTTGCAGGGGGCACAGCTATAGTGTAGTGAAAGCTACAGTCAAATATTCATTGGTTGCATCTGGACTTTCCTACTCAGACACTCTGGAATAAAGGCCCTTAATTGATATTTGTTACATCTACTCCGGGAAGAGATTATTATTTTTTTCCCTGGAAAGATTGGTTAAAGAACAGAGGATGAAACACACAAAACTTCAGGGAGATCACACTTTTATTCTTGATGCTCTGAACTTTAGAAGGTTTTTTAAAAGGTCTCTATGATTGTCTGGCCAATCATATATATATGTGTGTGTGTGTGTGTATATATATATATAAAATTTAGCTGCTAAAGACTACTTTTTTCTGTTTTGTTTTGTTCCTCTTATAGGGAATAGCAGATTTTTTTTTTTAAGAGGATTAAAGTAGACATTGATTAAAATGTATGAAAAAATTTGTTCCAGAAAACTGAGAGCAACCTTTTTCCTATATCAGTTTATACACACAAATTGACTTTCTGACTGATAAGGAGGGCAGGAGGCAGACGAGCAGGGAGGAAGGAACAGCATCCTAGGAGTGATGACAAAAGGTGCTGGAAGGATCCCAGATTATCAGCACAATGTAGGAAGGGGGTGGAGGACAGCATGCAAATGTCCTTTCCTGTGTGCAGCTTGTGTGAGGGCCCTGATGGATGTGGGGAATGAGGCTAAGCAAACATAATACTGACAAGCTGTAAAAGGGGGAGGTAGGTCATCCAAAAAGCCCAGGAGACTGAGGAAGAGAGGCCGTATCGTTTAAGTCCATCTTAAAACTGGTTAAGTTGTTTATTCCTGTTCTGTCTCCTTATTAGATTATTTCAGATCTTCACTCCCAGGCTGCAAAACTTACTTTGAACGTTCAGGGAAAATCTGTTCACAGGCTATTTTCTAACCCACCTTGAATTATAGCTAAGAAATTAAATCAACCTCCGAACCTCCTATAGCCTTCTCTTCTTCCCTCATCGTGCACTTCTCACTGAGGAAGTGGCGAGGCAAACATAGTGTTGTCTGTTAATAAAATGCACATAGATAAAAGACATAAAATTAACATATCACAAGATTATAAAATCACAAATTCTATTCAGTCTTCTGTTCCAGTAGCCTCCCTGTCAGTTATTAATTTGACCTTTGCAAATACTCTTTGCAGTACGTCACATGGTTATAAATCAGTGGTGCCTTCAAAACCGCACGCAAATCTCCAAACTATGGTGTAAATTCTTGTAGTGTAAAGTCAAGTGTCCAACTGCTGGTAATGCAATTAAAAGTGTGTTGGTGTCCGTAGGCTTACAGAGTACAGTTTTGCCTAAGGCTGCATGGCAAGCGTGGAGTGCAGCTGGAGCAGGACCCAGTTTACACGACCCGTAAGTTCCCTGCCTCTAGAGACATCTTCTCTCTTCTTGCCCCACGCTGCCATGTTCTCCTTCTTCTGAGATTTATAACCTCAAGTTTGTCTAGAGGTAACATTTGTCAATTTTAGGCCTTTAAAATTGCAAGTGAAAAAAAAAAAAGGAGGGGATATTTTGAAGAATTGTGTGGCTCGCTGTTTCTAGACTTTCCTATCCCCAAGATGGATCACTAATATTTTAGCTAGAAGAGTTACTGGCAGAAGTAAGATCTGCTCTTCTTTATCACCCAGCCACGCAGAAAGAGGAAAAAAACTCCAGCTGCTGGTAGTTTATGCCGTCTACTACCTGCTAGGCCATAGAGAAGCCCTGCAAACGTGGATCTGTGGGTGCTATTCATGGCTCTGCAGGCGAGTTCAGTCCAGGGGGATACAGGCAGAACTGATGCTTGCTTGACACGCCTGTGCCGAAAAGCAGTGATATGGAGTGGGTGAGCCTTGGGTGTGTCAAAACAGAGACAAAATCGTTTCTGCTCCTTGTAATTTGACGTCAACTGGTATATGACGACAAGGTACTGCTGTTTAACCGTGTGCTGCCTCCATAAATGACGTCCCACCATAAATGACGTGGGACGGACTCTCAGCCTGCAGCAGGGACAAGGCAGGGTGTTCCTGGGAAAACCTCAGAGAAAGAAAACTGCTTAACAAGCAGCTTGCCAAGCCCTGGTAAATCCATGCTGTTCCAGCACCTGCCCTTAGCGCTGCCCTCAGACAGCCCTTTTTCGGCACAAGAAAATGCTCCGCCGAGTCTGCAGGATCCATATAATGGGTGCAAAAAGCTGCTGCTTCGCTTTTCACCTTGCCAATCACTCCTGGCACATGCTTCGTCTTCTTTTTGCGTTTTGCCTAAGTCCAAGGACCAGAGGTATTTAGGCACCTGAAGCTGTAAATAGGCATCTGCGGGCACCGATGTGCCTCTCCAGGTCTGCCCAGAAGCCTTCGGCCTTGATGCCGTTAGCGGTTTTCCGAACCACAGACCCCTTTGCCAGCGCATTAGCCCATTCATCTTCCTTTAAAAAATGTCGCAGAGCAGTTAACAGCTCCGCGAGGAACTGTTGACATCACTAATGTTTACGGATTAGAAAATGTTAGTTCCGTGCAAATTATACTTAATTACTGTTGTAGGATAATAATTATTTTTCATTAATAGAGTCCTAAATCTTTGAAAGCCTTAAATACTGTATATCTCATTATGTTACACAGTACAAAACCAGTGAAACCCTTTCATTAATTCATTAATGATTAGTTGGAAAAGCAATGTGACAGATTATTACACATGCTACCAAGTACTATTAGTACACTGATATATACAGCTTAATTTAGAACTTTAATATTAGAGTTTTAGTTCTTCAACCATGGAAATTGAGTAGAAAATGACTATGAAGATAAATTTTCATTTGATATTTTTTCTTCAACTGCATTTTCTACCATGTACTCATTCTTTTTTACGATTCAAACAATAAGAAAAAAAAATAAATATGTCTTTAACATGGAGGAGTACTTTTTTTTTTTTTTTTTTTAAAGCTAGGTATAATTTAGCTAATGGACTTCCAGTCAGGCAAAATACCAAAATCAGCAGTGCTGTACCTTTTGAAATCGGTGAACCCTCTCTCAACCCGTTTGAGAGACCAGGCAGAATCGCTTAAGCAACTAAATCAAGCCTTTACTTCTGGACTTCAACACTCTCCCAGTGCACAAGTGCCAGGAAAGTCAGGTTGAAATGTCCATGAAAGGAGGTTGCCAAACATCATCTTATCAGAGAGAGTGAGAGAGAGCATAAGTCTTGGTCTCTCCACACCTTTGTCACTAGTGGAGGCAAGGGGGTACACGTGGCATGTAATGGGTGCTAATACAGCAGTCTGGGATAGGTCAAACAAGCAGCACCCTAAAACCTCCTTTATCACCCCAGTGACTCTGCCTTGAAGATCTACACCTCAGGCCCAGACAGCTGCTTGGTTGGTAGGAAAGCTGGGACCAGGCGCCGGCTGGTGAGCGGTCCCCAGGCTGGGCTCTGCTCGGTCACCCCCGTGCGCATGACCAGAGCGTTCAGGTCATTGAGTCTAATTGAACTGGCATTACCACTACATACGAATAGTAGGTGACTGAAGAAAAAGCTGCACGGATTTCTGCCTGAATGCACTCCTGGGGTAAACGAAGCCTAGATTAAATGCACATGCACTGTCGCTTTATTTTTGTGAACTCTGCATAAATTATGGAGTCCAGCCATAAGGGAAAATGTCTTTAAATGCAGGCTCGGGAAATGTCTGTTGGCAAAGAAGATGTTTTGCAGGAGACCCTGCAGTAACTTCTGCTTGGTGGAGAGGACTCTTTTTTCACTCCTAAAATGGAAGCTGAAATGTACAGATCAACTCCTCTGCTCAAATAGAGTATTATGGGAAAATGCACTTGGGCAACCTTGGAGGATACCAGGCATTTTCTTCCTTTCTTATCCCTGCATGGTGTTGGGGGGTCTTTATTGATTGCAGGACTCTACTCCATTGTACCTACACTTCATAGAGAGCTTCAACTTTCCAGGCAAACTTTGCCAAAATAGAGCTTTTCTGTTCCACAAGAAGGTACAACCCTTTGAAATGTTCTTTGATTACACTGCAATATCAAGTCATAGAGCTATTTTTACACCTTTTTTTACACAATTAAAAAAAAAAAATCAAAACCTTTTTAAAAATATTGTAACAATTTATTCAAACCTTTTCTAATATTCCATTCAAATTTTTAATGTTAAATTGCAATACAGGAAAGCACTGAAAAAATGAAATCAGAACTTGGTGGCTTAAACAAGTTGAAGTGAAAGTTTCAACCCTTTCACGTGGAAAACACTGTTGATGTTGCGTGCCTGCAAAAATATTGAAATTTCCTTGAGTCTACTCTCCAATAGAAGGGTCTCCCATCAGAAATGTTTTGTATTCATGAAGTTATTCAGAGCAAGCAGTTTCACATGCTCTAATGAGCTGTATGTGAAGACAGAAGACATGCGCTTAACCAACAAACAATGTTTTTTTTTCTCCACCCCATACTCAACATGAATGCAAAATAAATTCCATTATTTGCTTCATTTGCGTCTTTGGGGGACAGTAATATATGGTAAACATTATTAGTGCTTTACATTGACATCTGTCTGTGGAAGAAGGACTCAGAAGTTAGTCTTACCACAGGGTGTAAATTATCACTGACCTTCTGAAAAGAGAGTCCCAGGCTGCGGCTGGGAACACCAGGAGTGGGGATGCCCCTGCAGGCCAGCCAGTCTTTGAGAATCTTTTTTAATGCTCATTGTAAATCCTGAAGATGTACAGAAAACCTCAGTTTCTGTGATGCTTTATAAACCACAGGAATATATTTAACACATTAATAAAGAGGAAAAAAAAAAAAAGCCAAACAAACCCTAGGAACAATCCAGTTCCTGTCATCTCTCTTGATTTTTCACTTAGTAGACTTCTTTATGGATTAAAAAACTTTTTTTCTTCTTCTTCTTGTAAAGAGTGTTCATTGAAGCTTGGCCAATAGATGGTATCACCCTTTCCAAAGTCTATGCTATGGGAGGCCTATGGAAGCATATCTGCTCAAGGCATTCATGCAAATTATTACTTACTGCCCTATATGCTCATAAATTAATAGCTTCTCTGTGGATGAAAAACAGAAATTAGACAACCATTAAGGTTGAACAATGTATAAAGAATATTAAATATTAATATATGAAATGAAAAAATATTGCAAGAGATATGAATAGATATGCCAGGAGCATAACAAGCCAAACCTAGGAATGTAAATAATAAAAACATGTTTTCAGCTAGATATTCTGGATGGTTTAGTATTCAAATTAAAGTTTGTTTTCCCATTCAATAAAAACAAAACAAAAAGTATTTACCGTTGTTGCCTTATTTGCATGAGAGTTCATTTTCCTCCTGTGAACAGAAACAGATCTTTAAGCGGAGGCGAATTAGGATGGAAAGGCCACTTTCTCATCGGTGTGTTTTTCAAGGCGCGTTTCAGTGAGGTGTGGATGGCAGCTCTGCAAGTTCAAGAGCAAGAATACCCTTTACAATTTTAAGTGTTATTTGAATGAATAATTGCGAAGCTGGCTTGTGCATTTTAATGACTTGTGTCGGCAGCAGCTATAAAATTGAAATGGAAATTGGGTGAAGAGTTTACTTAATAGTAGGATAAGATTGCCTGTTGCTAAAGTACTGCGGCTGACTGCATGTGTCACTTGTCTCTGGCAGTGATGACTCTCATTAGAGCCCCATCGGAGCTACAGAACCTATCATTTCACATGGTGCAGCAGCCGTAAACAATCATGCTAAAAGGACCTGATTTCTTTGTGGATCCAAGTTCGGTTTTGGAAATCCATTACGCTTTGGCCAGCTTCAGTTTATTTCTGCTAATTCTGAATTAAACACTACGGTTCTGTGTCCCCGTGAGAATTATTGCAAAGGCGCTGTGTATGGATTTTGACCTTGACCGTAGATTCCTTCAGCCAGAGCAGTCCTTCATTCAGCCTCCTGTTAGGTCTTTAGGAGTGACGAGTGCACCCATTATAAATATACACTTAGTGAAACAGTGGATGGAGCGTGCCCTTGCTCCCATAGACTCAGTTTTATAGACTTCAATTTAGCCATCATCATATGCATGTCCAAGAGCTCAGGCTAGACTGCCTCACCGGGTACTTTCCAAGAATTCCAGATCCACTCTTGCCTAAGCCCTCAGTGTGAATCCTACCAAGATACAACAGCACCTCGCTTTTAAATTGTCTACACACAATCATATGGGCATCGCTTTAGTTAGGGTACTGAATCTGGGCTGTTCCCATGCTGTGGGCTGTTTTGTGGGATTCATAGGAATGAGAAAACAGTAAGAAGGAATCTGGCATATTTGGAGTAGGCAGAAATTGTTTCTCAGGATAGTCCCAAAACAGCCTAACGAACACAGATATCTGAGGGTTTCAGATCTAGATATTTGGTTTAATCAACACACACATGCACATGCACACACACTCAGAGCACACCCTGGCTCAGAAAATGATTAATTGCTAAAGCTTTTGATCAATATCTATCACGGAAAAATCCCAACATGCATCTTCGGAAGGAAAGCTCTTAGTTCTGCCTGCAGTTTGAAAAAAAAAAAATCTGAATCCTGACTACATTTCAATGCCGGTAGGAAAAATGTTTCAAAGTGACTGCTGTATTTTCATAAAACACAATAAGCACACAAGGCAAGGTACCAAGCCTTCTAAAGGCGCATGAGAGCAAAGTCGAACTGTCGTAGCGCTTGGGGCTCTGTCCAAGCTCGAGAAAATCCAAAATAACATTGCACAACTGTACTATCAGACATAAGGTCAATCAGGTTCAGCTCCAAAGGAGGTGGCATCTGTTACCTACCTCATGTTTTAGTAAATAGTCTGGTTTTTATGTGACAAGTGCAAACACAGATACAAATTAATGGGAAAAGAAAAGCCCCAATTGTCCATTTGTGTCACATTGCAAACTGCTGGGTGAAAAATAGCCCAGCATCATTTAATCATTCTGTTTTCCCTTTCCTTTTTCACTCATTACATTCATTACTGGTCACAAAAGACTGCGCACAAAACAGCTAGTGATTTTAATTTAATGCATCCTTTCTAAAACCTGCAGGGAAATTAAAGGAGGGAGCAACCTGGAGAGTGCTGGGGAGCAGGAGGGGGAAATGGGGCTTGGCACATCTGAAGCTTTAAATGCTAATAGTCAAACATTTCCCAAATAGATCTGAGCTGACCCTAAACACATTGGGAGGGCTTAACTCATTAGTTTGCAAATTGAGTCAAATTGACACAAGGAGTTTCCTTGCAGTGCCTTCAAATCTGTGATGGAGGCTGGTGAGTGACCTCTCAATCTGACAGGCCAACAGTTGCCAAACCATCTCAGTATCACAAAATCCAATAAAACAAACTACAGATCACCGGGGGATGGTGCAGCTTTTTTTTTCCCCTCGCATTATGCAAAAGGTTGTTGTTGCCACCTCCACCTAAATTTACAGGCATCATTGGCTTAAAAGGGATAAAGGGAGAGCAGTAACCAAGCAGTCTAATCAGGACAGGGTGAAATATTTGAGAAGCATGACAATATTTGGTTGGGGCCATAGAATGCCCACGGAGCACAACTCACCTGGAGGACATTGCTCCAGCAAATGGCACCCTCCCAAATTGTTCCATGCTAGCCAGTAGGCGGGGGTTGCTGATAGATTTACTCTTTCAAGTCCTGATCTGCTGAAATCAATAGAAAGGCTCCCACTGACTCTAAAAGGGTGAGAAGGGGGGGAATATGCACCATGAGGGAGGCCAAAAGGGGTGGTGCTGGCACAAGCATGACTTGGGACAGGGCCTAGGTCACCACAGCTGGGTGAATGGGATTTATGAACAAGGTGCTCACACCAGGGTGCCTGCCCAGGAGCTGGGTGTCTGCGCTGGCAGAGCCTGAAGAGCTATTTTCCTGCCCAGATAGAGGTGCCTGCCTCCCCCAGAGCTCCCTTGACCCCTCTGACCAGATCTCCAGCAGCAGCCTTGGCCCCCAGTTCATCCCCGGCTCCCGCACCCTCATTTGCTTCAACCCAGACATCCTGGGTGGCAAAAAACAGCTTTCTGCTTTGCCAGCCCCCTCTGTGAGCTATTTGCCTCCTCTTGCAGAAAAAGGTGCTGCAATCACTAGCCGCCTGCTTCTGGCTAGAAATGAAGGGGGAAGAAAAGCCCTGCTCCCACAAGCAAGCTCCAAAAGATCTTCATGGCTCCACTGTCTACCACTGGGAAAAGCTCTTGGTGGCTGGTTTTGTCAGCAGGTTGTCAAGGATGCATCACGACAAAAGTGCAAGACTTCTACTTAGTTTTCATAAATAATATTACAACTTCCTGGGGAGGGAAAAAAAAAAAAAAAAAAAAAAGCAAAACAGAATACGAAAGTCTGAAAGGGCTGTTTAAATATGAGTTTAAGGCAGATTTGTCCAAAGCATAGAGAATAAAAGTCCTCCAACACACTACTGCATGCATCTTCCTCAGGATGGAATCCAAAGGCTATTGGTCTTGACCCGACTTCCAAGTTACTTGCCTTGGAAATCAGTCTCGGTGCTTATTTTTCTCTTTTTCATAGTCAAAGTGTGGTTCTGGTGTTTTACTCCAGGCTCTCCAAAACTTTTCATCTCTATTCTCACACCTTCTACTCCCTTCTGCCAGAAGTGCGTCTGCTGTGATGCCCTAGTCAAGTAACTCTTGAGTTACCAGTTAAAGGCTGACTTGTAACCGTAATCAAGGAATGAAGACAAACAGCCTTGGGACACCAATTAAGCTACGCAGTTCTTTTGACAGACCATGTCCTAAAGTACAGCCTGTTGAACACAATAGGGAAAAATACGTCCTTCAGAAATATTCCTCTGCATCCTGGCACTAAGGGTATGGATTCAGGAACCCATTACTGCCAGCTAGCTGAAGTGAATGTGCCTCAAAGCTGGCTTGCTTGAATTTCTCCCCTCCCCACAGTAAATTCTCCCTCTCTAGTCTGGCTGTTTACCCCTCATTTAGTTTCTGAGGAGGAAACTCTCCTGCATGTATCTCAGTAAGAACTGGTGCACCAGCAGTTATTGCAGGGCAGGTGACTTACATGAAGTTTACACCTTCTCCTCCCTCACAGGAACTTGTTTGTGTGACCACCTCATAAACACAGAAAATTTAGCAGCAAAAGCAGGGGCAGTGAGCTAGCCCTAATAAAGGACCTCCGCACTTCCATGCCTAACTGCCAGCCCGGTGTGGAGACCAGAGCCCAGCTTAGGAGTCTAAAATCTCACCTCGGTGTCACCACCTCATCCAACAGTGGGTAACGGTTTGTCCTGTTGGCAGCTCAGTATTGCCTTGTGAGTGATGGCAAATCATTCCTTCGGTGCTGTAACATGAACTGTGTCCCCTTTAGCTTGACTATTTACCCAACGGAATTATTCCGGAATGCAACCTGACGTTGCTATCCTGGATGGAGTTTCTGTTTCCTTGTAAAAATTAATTTTGATAAATAACTGGACTTGCCGTTTTGAAGGGCAACTGGAAAACTTGCCTTTTTGAGGGGGGCAGGGGTAAGGGAGGGAAGGCCATAGGAAATGAGATGTCGAACACTTCAGTTGGCTCTGCGTCATCGCTTATTTGCTCTCCTTTGCCTTTTACTAATGGGTGTTACATTTCCCTTTATTCTCCTTTTATTTCTGTTGTGTTGAAGAACCTCTTTTTGGTCGCCTCTTATGTCCCATGCTAATTGAAATGCATTTTGTGTCTTAGATTTTTGATTTTATCTCTGTCATATAACCCTCAGTTTGGTGGGAGTATTTTAACAAGGGGGTTTCCAAGAGGCTTTGCAGCTTCTCCTGCCAGCACAGCAAACCATTGTGTTGTAAACACATCCAGAGCTGCCTGACGATTGTGGGTTATTGTGTTCCTCATACTAATTACCCTCTATAGGGAGAGAGTGTGGCAGAAACATTGTGAAAATCTTGTTTTCTCTTCCTCCAGCTTTTTGTTTCATTCTCACATCCTTGGTGTCCAGCTTTTCGCAGCTCCTCGGCATCTCGCGCTGCACGGTCCTTTTTGTCTGCCTCCTCTTTTTGCAAGGAGTGCAGCGTCTGTTTTCTTAACCTCCCTTCCCTGCCGAAACACCTGAGGCCGCCTCTCACACTTGTTGCTCTTTTCTGCTCTGTTTCTACTCTGCTCCGATGCCCGTCTTGTAAAACAGCACCTGGTATAAACACACCATTTCAGGTGTGGTCTTACGCTTTTCCAGCTGCTGCCAGGCAAGAACTTTATTTCCAAGTTCAAAACCACTCGGGTCTCATCTTGGATCGTGTTCAACGGAGCAGGAGCTCCGTCAGGATCCTCATCCTGGTTGTCCAAGCAGAATCCTCTTGTCTGCGCAAACAGTCACCATCTGCTGCAATGAGGTGCCTTTTGCGCACACTTATTTCTATTTGCCTTTTTAGACTCTGGGCATTTTCGGATAAGAACTATTCACCCTGTCTTTCTGCAATAGCATCCCTCGCTTTATGGCTGCTGCCGTAAAATAGAATAATAACTGTTAATCTGCTGAGTGCCCAACCTAGAAGAGCTGCCTTGCTTGCGTGGCTGAGAGACGCTCTCTCGCTGTTTGAGAACCCACTTCTCCACATGGATATAATGAAACCTACGGGAAGAAGCTTTTGTATGAGCTTTTAGAATTTTAGACCTCGGAGATAAATCAAGGGCCCTGCCCTGAACTCTCTTTGTGAGATAATCCCTTGCTAATTCGACAAAAGAATAACCCCTACCAAGGACACCGAATGAAACCCCATCTAGTTTTAAATGTCTACTTCAGCCGCCGGGAATATCGCCCAGTCCCCCAGTACAGCAACATGCCTGAACCATGGCCCGATGCCATCCCAGGTGAGACTTGGTCATTTCTTCCCATCCTATCCTCCTCCTTTCCCCCGCCCTGGCACTGGGGAAGGGTCTCCACACCATTCACCGCCACAAGGAGCCAATGCAGCCGGGGTGAGTGGATGCCTGGAGCCTTTATTTAAAGCAGGACGAACACAAATGCCCCCATTGCGAAGGATGTTTTTGGCTCCCTAGCCCAGACCGTGGGGTTTGGGAGCCTGCAGGTTTGCTTTCTGTCTCGCTTGGAGAGAGGTGAACTTCGTCAAGAGTTTGAGTGGTGGAGTTTGGTTCACAGCCAGTATTATCTTCACCAGATGAAATGTCCTGCTGAGGTAAAATACCCTGCTGAATGGTGTCAGGGATACCTGATTTTTAATTGGTTTTACATGCAGAAGAATGAAAAGAGTGAATACAACATGCAAGAACAGCTTCTGTACGTCATTATTTGTGGTAGGTATTTTAGAATCAACAAAACTTAAAAAAAAAAAATCTGTTCACATTTAACATCTGTTATCTCTTTTCTAATCCTTTAAATCCCTTAATTTACTCCAAAGTTGTTTAAACTGTTATCAACCTCTTCTGAGGGCTCTACATCTTAATCACAACTATATGACAAATATTTGATGATACAGTATGTATTTGGCAAAGACTTAGGACTCAAATGATAATACCAAAATAGAGGTTTCATATGATTACAGAGACTAAGGGATTAGAAATTAGATTTAAATGGGTCCAAGGGGCAAATTCAAAGACTTCAAACATCTTTTTAAAAACAAGATGCCATGGTTTGGAAAAAAAAAAAGATTTCTAAAATGAATTTGCCGATGATCTCTCCTCCAGAAAAATTCTATCACTTCATCAAGCTTATTTATTTATTTTAACTGCCTTTGAAGCTCTTTTATTTCAAGGAAAAAAAAAAATTAGTTCAACTGCATACATTACACAAGGGGAAAAATAACACCCATGTAAAACCTCACTGGGAACTTTCTCTTTTTCTGTTTCATGAGGAGCAGACATTTCCTCAGAGCTGCTTTTGAGTTTTTGTGGTAAATTGAGCCTCCAGGTAAATCCTTCTGAGAGGGAATGAAGTGCTGAGAAATGACACATAATGACAAGGTGGGGGTTGGATCTCCAGACTGAGGCAGCAAGCTTGAGGAGCATCCGGTGGAGGATCGACACGGTGGCTGGCTCTTGGCAGTGGCTAATCCCGACGGAGGTCCAGTGCTCAGTTTGGTTGCCCACACTCAGATGGGCAATGCCATCCAAAGCGTTTGGCATGTCCAACATGTCCCCACAGGGTTGGCAGGTATGCGGGACCTCCGGGAGAACTGTGACCTGGAGTAGCCTTGGTTGGCCAGCTGGTGCCAGGTTAGAGTTATGGATTTGACCTCCCCTCAGCAGGGCTCACCAGACTAAAGCTGATGTGACCACATCACTGCCGTTTCCAGAGCTGCTCTTCCTGGAGCTGGCTTGAGCAGCCCTGCACCCTGCTGAAGGATGCACTATGGACTCACAGAATTGGGGAATCACTGTTCCAGGCTAGCACATCTCCTCCTCATCTCCCTTTTTTCCAGGATAAGATAAGGTTGGGTCTGAACTTGTGGGATGCTCATTATCTCTGAGAGCTGCTGAGCACCTTTAGGATCAGGTTCTGCAACAGTTTTAAGCTTCCATCCACTTACTTTTTTTTAATCCCAAGTTAGATTTTGGCTAGTTTTGTGCCTGAAGCTAGCTCGCTGGAGGTTCGGGTGAGCACTGGTGCCAGAAGAAGGGAGGGGAAAGGAATGTGCAGCCCAGGGTGGGGAGGGAAGGTGGATCACCTCATCCTGAGCAGCACCCTCTGGGGATGAGGGGTGCAAAACATCCTCCAGAAAATCTTTAGCATTATGGATGCTGGAGAGTAAAGGCACAAGTTTTTCTTCTCCCTATTTGTTTTATTTTGTTTATGACACTGACCCTCAAAGCAAGTCCATCACCCAACACAGCAAGCTGTGATGCAAGCTCCGCTGTTCCTCTCCTACAAAGGATCGCAGTTAGGGAGAAGGTGCCAGGAAAACCTGCTGAGACACGGGGGTAGAGAGCACCACTGCCTTATTCCTTTGGGAGGAGGGTTAGTGGCTGAACAGGAGCAAAACCCATGTCTTCAGGACCCCATGGACAGGATGCAATGGGAGGCAGGAGGCCAAGACAGGAGGACTAATGCTGGAGATGCTAAACTTGCAGGTGATGTGCTGGGCCTCAGCACTGATGCCTACTCTTCCTCCTAGCTGTGGGTTTCACTCTGTCCCCATTAGCTCCAAAACAGTATCAGTGAGGGACCCTCATGGATCCCATGGTAATCCTGAAAAAGGGGTGGTGGGACCCAAGGAGAAGGATTAGGATGCTTAATTAGAAGGCAGTACAGTACATTTCCATATGGATTTCTGCTTGGACTGGGACTAGAGGCAGTTATGGCCCGTGCATTTGACCCAGCTCTTCTTACCATGCCTTTTTCCACCCCAAAAGCCTGGTAATGTAGTCCTCACTTGAAGGGATTTACATACTGTGTGACTACTCCTTGATAGGACTTTCAGTGGGGTCTTTTCTATCCTTTTCTGCTTTGGTCTCCTTGCACAAAACCTTGAAATGGAGAGTCATCATATAATACCAAGAACACAAGAAATACCACTGCCTGTAGATGAAATAGCACTTAGTACTACAGTCATCTGAAAGAGTATACTAAAATTACATTTTATCAGCATCGAAACTTCTGTCTTACGAAAGGGGAAAACCAGTCTTTGCTGTGTGTGTGCTCTGAATAGGAAAGTCAGGAGTCTATGGATTCGAGAGGTTCTTTTGTTAATGCTCTGACTGTTGCTTAGAATAATATAAAAAAAAAAGAAAAACCTCGGCAGCAAAAGACAGGCTGTGGCTTTCACTCCTGCTCACGCATCTTCCATCGTCTCCAAACAAACTCAGCTCAGGTGGCTTGGGCTACTATAAACTTCAGAGGCAAAGTTTAAGAAACAACCTGAATTCAAAAGAGTTTGTGTTGTCAGCTACAAGAGTAAAAAAATGTTATCGGCTGTTTAAGCACTGCTGACTAATGTATATTCAAAAGCAAATCAACGCAGTCGCACCCACTCTTCAAGCATCAAGGAAACCAGATGAGACCAGTGTCTCAGAGATATGGTGTCAAAAGATATTTTTTTTCTAGACAGTGGATGGAAGGGGAGAATCGCATTAAAATGTAATGTTTGTCAATGGCGGTGATAAAAAAAGAAAACTTCCCCGGCCATTGCTGGCTGCCGCATGCAGCAATCTGAATACATTGGTAATGTGAGGGACTGATTAGTCCTGTAAGGCTGCCTACAGGTTAGCAGGCCTCATTTCAAATCTCTGACAGCAATATGTGTCGTTTCATGCTTCATCCTCATTCCCCATGTTCAACACAAACCGGGGTCACTCTATATATGGAAATCACTGTCTTCAGGGCAAAAAAATTAAAAAAGGTGAGATTGCCGCTTTAACCTCACTGGCCTCAGAAAATATGTTTTAGTCTGATACATTATACTAGTAGGAATTATTTATCAAGAAGATACAAGCTCGATATTTCAGAAATAATGAGATGTTCTGGTTTTGCAGCTGAAATTTTATGGTCCAGAGAGCATCAGCTATGAATCCAGAGAATGAAGTAAACTCGCAATGAATGATACACAGCATGCAGCCGAAGTAAAATGGCTGTGCAAAGGGTAATATGAAAGTTATAACACAGTGCAAAGCTCACTATGTCTAAAGTGCCTTTTGTTGCCAGAGACAGATGTTCCAAAGGCAGTGCGGGCAAGAGATGCTTGCAGCATTTATTGAGGGAAGTTTTGCCCGGGAAAGGAATTGCCCGATGAGAAACTTCAGTCGGTAACCCTCAAATCCTGCAGCTTATAAGACCTACTGAAGAATTGATGGCAAGGTAATTTGATAGCAGAAATACAATGTTCGAGTACTTGGTGTGGAGAGATTAGTTAGGGCTGCAGCAAAGACTAAATGTTCTGCCCAGTATGGGGTAGATTTTCACTCGTATCTTCATTTTGCTAGAACAAAAGCAAGTGTATAAATCTGTAAGTGTCCTTTTATACCACCGTTTCCTAGCAAATGTCCATGATTTGAATGAGATGGTGAGGGAGCTATGTCTGAGCTCAATATACTTTTGTCTGACTTTATTTAGTTTGCTTTCTTGTCTGATCAAACAACCTGAGCGAGGAACTTCCATTTGGTCTTTTATTAGTCTTGGGTTAGGGTTCAGCAGAAGTATTTAAATGTCAGACACCGAATCGGTTACTGCATTAATACTGCCATCCAAAGTAATTAATTCATTTGACATGGCCTGTGGGGATTATGAACTCCATGTGATCTAACGTGGACAGGAGAACAGCCACGGGGAGCCACGGTCAGTCCTTGCAGCTGCTCACATCCCTACAAGGCCAACGTGCAGGTGCTTTGTATCTACTGCAGGTATCAGGGCTCAGACCAGGGACCCAAACCCAGGCAGTGCCGTAGATTCCTGCCCGTGCATCACCCAGCCCTCTCCCACACCCGCTTCCCTTTCTACTGGCATGGGCTGGGTGGCAGTTTGCAATCTCCTATTTAGTGTTTTACCACCTGTAAAATTTCAAAAAAAAAAACCCAACCATAAAGTTCCGTAGGATGAGACCTCCCAGCGTTCAAGTCAGTTTTTACCTGACAATGCGGGGGAGTTAATCTGTAAAGTGAGAAGGGATTTCATACCAAAAACAAGAATCATTGCAATCTGCAGCCCCGTGACCTTAGAAAGAAACACAGCGGGTGGCTCCTCTCTTTCTTTTCCCATTTCAGGCTGTTCAAGATAATATCCAAGCAGCTCTTGGGTGCAGGAAAAGGCTGTTACTTCCCCTGGAGATGGGGGAATCAGTCCACCTCTGAGCACCTGGGACCCTCTCAGCCCCCAGCAGTTTTGGGCTGCTAAGTCTGCACTGCACATGCTGGTGAACACCCGGGAGCAGCGCTTCCCGCACAGCACGTCCCCCTCCCAACGGCAGGGTTTGCCCCATGGACCTCAGGGTAAGATCCACCACAGGGATCTGGGGACAGGATGGTTGGGAACAGGGTGGTGATGGAGAGGATGGTGAGATTCGATGCTGCCTAAACCCCAGACTTCATCTAGATTGCTATCATCAGCCACCAAAAAGGGAAAGTTTAGTAAGAAGGAACTAACTAAGAAAGGAATAAATCAAATATTCTGTGTTGTTTGGGCTGCAAAATACGTTCAGTCTGTCAATTTTAACTGGTCTAACCCCCCAGGAAGGCTGCCTTTTCCTGACACACAACATGCCTGTGATACGACGCTGACAAGGAGCAGGCACTCAGTTATGGAGAAGCAATGGTGTCACTTTGGGCACCTTGAAGTGTCCTAGCTGACCACCAGCTGTGTCTCCAGAAGCATGTGGGTCTCTAGTCCTGTGTTATCTCCTCCAGCCCATGCAGAAATGCGCGATGCCCAGTGTATTTCACAGCCACCGAATACTTCACCAGAGAAAATGTGTGTGCTATGGCTAACCTTCTTATATTTTCAGGCCTTTTTATTCAACATGAATATTTAGCAGCTCTTAAGTCCATGCAAGTTCATAAGACTGCACACAACAGACTTGGGCCAATGTAAACATGATGTGGTATTTTAATTCATCTAGTTAAGGTCCACATCCTGCACAGACCTGTGCTAGTGCTACAGCTGTCTATATCCAGACCATTCCCACGAGTGTTCCCAGCTTCTGGCATCCATTTCTGTGCTCCTGTCTTTGGACCCACTCAACATCTACAGCCCCTCCAAGCCAGGTTCCTCTTCACAGAACCTCAGAAATCAGAGCAGACAGGTCTGGATATGCAGGGGCAGCTTTTCTAAGAGGGTAGAGGGTGTTGGGGCTGAGACCTTTCAAAAACAGAGCCCTTTTTTAAGTTTAGTTGCACTACATGTGTCACCAGAGGAACACAGCCCCTTGGATCTGTTCTGGAAGATCTTCTGATCTACGTGGAGCTCAAACTGAGAGATACTGATGAATAATGAGAAAGAGCAGACCTTGGTCTAATGTCAAATTATTCTAAAGTATAATTCAAAGCTACTTCATGTGACTTAATCCAGGGTAAAACAGATCAAGAAGCGCATCTCCACTTTGTTTCCACTGTTCATACACTCACAGCAAGCAGCAATGTAAATCTTAGGCGACTGCTGAAACTCTAAGGTGGGTTCAAGACATACTTTTGAATACCAGTTAAGGAGAAACTGAATCTCTTCTCACTCAGTCACTACGAAGAGCTCTGTATTATCCTGTATAAATTAATAGGTTGAATAGCAGGCCAATATCATTCAACATGGGGTAGTTTTTCACAAAGGACAAGCCACTGTAGGCCTCTGAATCATGGCAACGCACAAAATCACCCACCAGCTCTGGCAAGAAGTTTTGTTACTGCTCTGGCTTTCACACCAATGACTTCTTTGAAGAATGGATGCTCTTCTCAAAGAAGGGCTTTGGGTCTGTGCGTGACTTGGGCCTGAAAGACCTGGCAAAAAGTAGCCTAACATGATGATAATAAAGTATCTATTGTCCTGGACCTGCTTCTGGATTTCTTATTTCTAAATATGTATCCTCAGTGCAGAGGTGGGACCATTTCCGGAGTAAACTGCTGTAAATTGGGCACTGAGTCTTTGCATTGCCTGTGACTGTATATACAGCTGGGATGCTGGGAGTGCAAGGAAATACTGAGATTAAGTATTTAAAATGTATGTCTCTGTATCACAGTCATCTGACCTCATTTTAGGCACCCAACAGTTCACCCAAGTCAGGAATCCAAACGCTGGTGGCTTTTTTACACAATCAAAAGGGAGGAGGAGAGACTTTCAGAGAGGAGATTCAACCTGTTTAGCATCCCAACGTGGCTATCTCCACTTGGTGGGTGACCTTAGGTGATGTGACTGTGGGTTCTGTCCTCTCTGCGCAGCCTGACAGTGACTGATTTTCCGTCACTGACCGCAGCGTGGCCTGTTTGCTTTACCAGAGTACTCTGCTCTAGCAGAGCACTAAGCAATCACAGAATCGTAGGGTTGGAAGGGAGCTCTGGAGATCATCTAGTCCAACCCCCTTGCCAGAGCAGGGTCACCTAGAGCAGGTTGCACAGGAACCTGCGTCCACCTATAAGTGTGAATGGAGCAACCACGTGGCTCCTAAAAGAAATTGCTTAGTATTGCGGTCACCTGCTTGTCCAGCTACAGTCGATGGTGATGTTCTTATCGCTGGTAAGTATGTTGGGATTTGGACCTACCAGTTGACACAAACAAGCAAAAAGCTGATTTTGACACTGGAAGACGAAAAAGAGAAGGGAAAAAGAAGAGTTCATCTGAAGGTGACTGAATGCTGTTTCAGAGCTGTTAGTTGTTCTTTGGATCAGAGTTGTGTATTAGTTAATATGACTGATTTTCCTTCTTCTTTACATTTTCTTCTTATTTTAAGTCCAGATGCTGTGCAACATTTCTGCAGAAAAAAATGCACTTGTGAAATGCTGATTTTCTGCAATTAGTTTCTGATTTTTCAAATTTGTCCTTCACTCCAAGGCTTTTGAGCCTCCATCAAGCAGCAGTTTTGAGAGACTATGGGGAAAAAAAAATCCTTACAAAACAAAAACAGTATTTTCAGAATTCCACTCTACTGCTTTCAGACTATTTCCATCAACCCTCTTATTCATTTTGATTTATTTCCATCCATAAGCAGACTAACGCTTTTCTATGCTTTTATTGTTCTTCAAGAATAGGCCTTCTATTGGAGAAAAATAATGTCTCTACGACCACCACTTTGCTCAATGCAGATCTTCATTAATCTGCAGCCACAGTACAGGCTTTTAGCAGCAAGCACTTTTGATGGGAATTGAATTTGATACTGCATTATGGTTGTAGGGCTTCTCACAATAGACTGTGTTCTTTTCTGTGTCTGTGCACAATCAGAGAGACCCAATTAAATAATTTGGTGCAATAATGGAGAACAAAAGAGTATGAGGGCTTAAAGTGAGGGCTTCAGCATTTGTATTCTCCCTTTTCTGTATCATGTTAATTAATTTGCCTGAAAAGCAAAAGAAAGAACATAATGTGAAAAGCATAGCTCATCTACAACATGGAGGCACTTTAAATGCAGATACCATACCAAATCAACATGTAACAAAAGAACATTCTTTGCATTTCCATAAGAAAAAAATAAATAAAGTTGCCAGCTAACGTTGAGTGGTCCTGGCTGTGGCCAGTGGAAAGAACAGTAGCTATTTGGGTGGGGTGGGGGGAAACAAGTATTAAGGATGGGATAATACTCTGTGCCCCTGTGATAGCATCTACAAATAAATACGCAGTTTTGAAGCCTAATTGGTGGGTGGAAAATGATTGGACTCAACGGAGACAGAGATCTCAATCTTTCTGGGCCTTTAACATTTTTTTTTTTTTAATTTATTTTCTGGGCTCGATTCTAGTCTATTCTTCCCATAAAATAGCTCAAAGCAGACACTTCCAGAGAAGTCCAGACCCTGCTCCTCCGTTTGATTTAGAAACTCCAACAGTATTGCAACGGGCACCAGGGCAGTCTCTGCTCCACCGTCGCTCCAACCTGCAGCTGAGTTTATCCGGCAGAAAAGATCCATTTACCCCCCGCCGAAATAAATACCGTGGCCCAGCGGTCATGCAGTCCTTATTCGCGCCTCGGAGCCTGGCAAGTCGAGTTTAGCGAGCCGAGATTATTTGCAGCTCGGGTGGCAGGAGCTGCGCTGCTCTCTGCAGGGCTGCCATCTCCTCCGTAGTCCCCCCGCGCAGCAAAGGTGAGCTGAGATCTGTGAAACTTGGTGGTTACCCATTTTCCCCGTACTAAATCAGTTAAGCTGCTAATTGTCTGAAGCCCTAAAAGGTGCAAACCCCAGGATTATTCCACTGTCTCTTGTTCATTAGCTAGTGGAAAAAGAATATTTGCAGAGCTGTGATCCGACTGCTTTCATTATTCTTACCTGTTAAATACTACTTTAGGGATATTAGGGGGAACAATTTACCTAAAGGTTATGAATCTTATTTCGCAGTGTGTTAATAAAAAGCACCCCATCTGGATAAAAATATGATCACAAATTGGGACTTAAATCCAGTTTAGAATTTTACACAATTATGTCTTTTTAAAATAGAAAGATGCATGTCTTAGCTGGCGACAACTAGCTTCTTTCTAGCTGGAAAAGCTGGAAAGCTTCTTGGCATCAGCCCTGTCGTATCCCCCCCCCACCTCTACAGAAAGCTGTTTAGCTTTGGGTTTGAGCTACACAGCAGCTTCGTAACTGCAGCTGTCAGGCTACCTGCATATCACACATCCTATTAAAAGTACTGAAAATGATTATCACATCACCTCTCATCAAGGTGTATAACATACCTTTGCTGCTACGGTGCCGTACTTCCCAGCAGAGATGTCTTTTTATATCAACATTCCTCCTGAATATTACTTGTGTTGACAAGTTACTAGAATGAAATCTGGGTGGGAGGATCTGGAGGTATCACAAATGGCCAAGATATTTGCGGCTTTTAATCATTGCAATTATCTGTGCATTTCCAAACAACTTTTTTTTTTTTTTTTTTTTTTTTAGAAGCTAGGGGTCTTATCTTCCTCCCTCCTCCTTAAACTTATTTAATATATCACAACAACAGTGTGCTGCTTTGTTAATCGCCATTCGTTCTCGAGATCAACTTTTCCTGGAAACACCACCACCAGAAATCCTGGATCAACTACAGCATGGGAGGCTGCAGCCCTACTTATCAGCCTATTTGGTAATACGTGCGAGCTATCATGACAAGTGCTGCTCATTTCGGCAGGTCTTCAGCCCATAATTAAAATATATGAGGCTTACAGTTGTTGTGTTTCTACTTCCAGCGCGGGGACATGAAAACAGAACGTCCTCCTTGGATCTTAGTGAGTTACTTCTGATTCGACATATATTACAAAAAAAAAAAGAAAAAAAAAAAGAAGGCATTTCTTCATATTCTCAGTTAATTCAGTCTAAAAGTGTCACACTTATTCAGCAGCAGTTAAAATAGGCTGTGATGAGAGCATGACAATTTCCAGCTAAACTAGAGGATAATTAGAAATGCCCCGTAGCAGGCAAGTCAGTGCTTCAATTTATTTGCTGTTTATTACCAAGTCCCTGCCCCTTGGGTGTAATGACTGTAAAGCAGCACCTGCAGCTTCCCAGTGTTTGATTTAGTGCTGTAAATGGTGCTCAGAGAGTAGATTAAGCTGGAATGTGATCAAACCTTATTTGCAATCCGATTATACAAACTGCTCCTTGCACTGACCAGATTGAAGTAATTTCCCTATAGAAACGTTACACTCACTTTGGTGTAAAAATGATTAACATTTGCTGACTGCAGGTCAGCCTTTCACTTCCAGTGTAATTCTTTATCAGGCAGGATGCCCATCTTTTTCTTGTGTTTGCCACGTTTGTGTACCGCGTGGTATTTAACCAATGGATATAATCAACCCCCTTTTTTTCCAGGTCTTGTTGATGAATGATTGCAATAAATAAGCACTCCAGCATAAGCAGATTAAACCATTTTTTTCCCCCTGTTTGATTGTTCAGCAGTATTGACATGCTTAATGATCTGACAGAGAACGGCTACAGAATGAAGGAATTTCCATATTTTACTGAAAACGGCTATTGAGGTATTTATAAACAAACAGCCAGTACACACGTGGTGCTTTAACTCCAGCGCTGGGTAGGACTGCTGGGCACCCACATCAATCCAAGAACTAACCTACATTTCTTTCAAAAAATGCCTAAATACTCGCTGCCACTACTAATCCTTTCACTCTTAAATAATCAGCAACATAAGGCTTCTTGGTTCCCACTAGCTTTTTTTTTTTTTTTTTTTTTAACCGTATCAGGAATTCTGGATGTGAAAACTGTTTCTCAGACAATTAGCCTCTGGTAATGAAATGCAACCAAATATATTCTGCACACTGAAAGCAAACACTTGGCTCTCCACATATTTCTGTGACAATCAAAGAAATATTTTAGCCTGAAATGCATTATCAAGCCTGACTCAAATACCAGCAATAACATGTTTTGTTGTATAACATTTTAAAGCTGATTTTCTACAGCCGTTTTGGCTGTAACCCTTTAGAGACCGCGGTCCTGCAGGTTCACAGATGGCCGCATTCACACCCCTGCTCTCCATGGCTGATCTCTGGGAGAATACGGCTCCCGCCCTGGTTGACGGCCTTTGGAAGGAGATTCCTGAAGTGCTTTGCACTCTGCAGGCACCGTCCCGGAATCCCCAAACAGGTCGTGCAATCTTTTGCTGTCCAATAGCCACGCTCACCTGCTGCCAGCCAGCAATTCCCTCCCGGCCGGCCCCTGCACCAAGGCTGTGCCGAGGCAGCGCCGCGTCTGTCCCGGCAGAGCTCGGAGGTGCCAGGCACAGGTTCCTCTGGCATATAGATCTTCTGGCTGGTTTTTATGATACCTGAAAGATTAGAATTAAGCCATGCCAAAAATGCCCACTTCACTTCAGCATTTTTAAGCTTCCTGCGCAAGAAGCGTTGAGGAAATTAACATCTTGCAAGGCAGCGGGCTGAATTATGGGTTTATTTTTATGCCTGTAATTTTACTCCCTGATTGGAAAGAGGGTGCTGATGGATCTCTTTGTCAAAATCAATTTTATCCCAGTCCCACTGGAAAGCAGTGAGATCCTTCCACCCGTTGCAGAGGGCGGCAGATCGGCCTGTTACCCTGCAAACAGGAGGCTTTTTTTTCCACCTGGTTTTCTGAAGACCGCAGCAATCGCCTAGCACAGAATACAAGAGCTGAGTTTCATGAGAACAACTCGTCGCGACAGAACAATTTGTAATGCAGCTTTTCCTTGGTTTCACAGCAGCAATTCGCTTTCCTTTGGACCGAGCCGCGGACGGGCAATGGCAGGAGCACGCCGTACAGGCGCATGGGGATGCTGCACGTGGTTCATCGATATAGCTCCTTGCCATAAAGCTGAGGAGAAGCATTTTGATGGCTCCGATAGGAAATGACATCGCTTAGTGACTCGCAAATGAAGCAACTTTTCCTCCTGGCTCTGTGCAATGTCAAAAAGAAGTTAGGAAGAGCTGCTCTTGCACACTTACTGGGGGGAAAAGCGGAGACCCAGTGACACCTTGATTCCCGGAGTCTTACCAGATGGGCGGGTAACGGCAACGCTAAGCTTGTCCATACGGAAAGCAGGACTAGAGGTGGCAGGGCTCTTCTGCAGAGCAGCACGACGGGACCAGTATCAGGATAAGCAGAAGGCAGCTGGGTGCTTAAGTGCCTGTAGCAACAATGTGGAGCTGTGTGGCGTACAAGTTCTTGTAGCTCAAATAGATTGGAAAAATGTATTTTAAGAGACTCCTGCAGACCATTTATAGGCTGAATGACTCCCTAAGCATTGGAGATACATTTTCTGCTTTTGCTGTTTCTTTATCTTAATTCTTTCTCTGAACTTTTATTCCCGTTAATAAAACGATATTGCTCATGGGTTTGGTTTTTTTTTATCGTGATGCACACACCGTTTTGAGTTAATATTGACGGGAAGTTTAGGCTGGCTTTGAAAATGATCATGCTGGGAGCTGTTTCACGTCAATAGGAATTTGTATGTCTGTGTGGGATGGGAGGTAAGAGTCCAAGCATCTGGACCCCACAGCCTTCGCTCAGAGAAAATGGGACTTCTGTTTCGGTGGGAATAGCTCTGAAAAAGGATCTCAGAAATTGTCCCTGACTCTGGCAGGCAAACTGTTATCTTTTTTTTTTTTTTTCAAGTGAGAAAAGGGAAAGCTAGGCCACCTTTGGGAATGCTAGGTTTTTCTAAGTTTGATATTTATTATGGAAAAAATCTTGTGCTCAAGTAGTGTGGCAATCCAGACTGCCAGGCTAGATTTTCCTGTTGCGTTCCTTCTCTGTTGTGCCGGCTGCCTCCCAACATCCCACTCTTGCAGTCATTTTCTACCTGTTTTGTCTTTATTTATTTAGGCCAGCAGAAGAGGCTTCGCAGTGCTAACAACAATCCCCAGGGCCTGGCTACGGCCGAGGAAAAGCTTGTCTTTAATTTGTACCTACCTCTCTGAGGGGGGGTCGGGAAAGCCTCCGGAGGTCGTGTCAGTGGGAGGGAGCTGCTTTTCCCAGGGGACTGCCTCCTCCATTACCCTCTCCCGCACTCCAGCAACCGTCGAGGCTGGAAAGGGATGCGACAGCCTAACGGCCCCTGCAATGACTTCACATAAGGCGATGGTCTTGTTTCTTCGGCGGGGAGTGGAATACGCCAAGTTATGGGTTTAACAGGATGGTTATTTGTGCACCGGCTGTCGTTATGTCTGCAGTCGTTATCTGGCCGCTGCCTCTGTTGTTTCCAAGCTAAGCGGGGGTTGCCCTGTGTTTACAGTGGAACACAACGTGAATACTGAAGTATTTAAATACCTCAGATAAATGAAGGCAAGTGTCCCGGTGAAGGTTTTCAGGTGTGGCTGGAGGCTGAGGAGACATAGGATCGGTCTGGGGATGTGCTGGTCTTCTATCTTCCAAAAATTGGTCCTACCTGAAGCTATTCTCTTTGCTTAGCGATATGGTTTAGTGATGGTTTTTGGCAGAGTTAGTTGATGGTTGGACTAGATGATCTGAAAGGTCCCTTCCAACCTCGGCAGTTCTATGGTTCTGTGATTCTCCATAATTCTATTCACATCAGGCACCTTGAAACTAATTTGGCAGACCAAACTAAATCTTACTTTGAGAAATTAAAAGTTTGTAGTGGTTGGGTTACCATGAGCACCTCTGGGCTCTACTATCCCTGATGGGACTCCCGTTGCCCTGCCTGTTTGGGTGGCATGGCCAGCCATGGGGTCCCTGCAGCACCCCACTCCTCAAACCCTCTCGTGGGGCAGCTCCGCTCCTCCTGTTCCCTGGCAGTGAGCTCAGGGTGCCCTGGGATGAGCCAAAACAGCAGTGGGTGAGGGGCCCAGGGGACCTTGTCCCATTGGTGCCTTCAGAGCCCTGACACCGGCAACACTTCACGCAGCACTTCTGCTGGTGGTGAACTGTGATTTTACATCCCCTTCTGTTAGGCTTTGGTGTCTGAATCTGCTGCTTGAGGACAGTTAGGAAGTGCAGATAAGGACAAAATCATATGGGCTCACACGTGCAGACCTGCCTACAAAGCCTCTGCTGTGTTAGACCGGCCATGCTTCCCCGGGGCGGTCCCCACCAGCTCCCAAGCCGTGCTGTACATTTTGGGATGCACAAAACGCAGAGTGGTTCTCATGATGTGAAAGCAGGAGGTGGGCTCTGCCAAATTCATTTTTGATTCTCGTTTAAGCCAAGATCTGGACCCAGATGGCCAGAGTTTTAGAAAGATAATTAAAATGAATATCGCATACATTGGAAATATACTCTGTGTGTTTTACGTGCATTGAGGTCAATGTTATTTGACTGAGAAGGTCACTGGCTGTGTTTTAACACTTGTCCTTCTCTCTTATAGCCAACATTTTGGATACTCACAGCTACAAATGGCCATGGCCGATGAGTAGTCACCTGATCCCATGACAAAAATTAAAGCACTTTAGTCCAGTGTTGTGGCAGCGTCACAGCTGCTGAGAACTCAAATGCTGTCGGTCAGACTCCAGTTCTTGCTGCAGTCCCTCTGTGTCACTCTTGACTCATATAAATGAGCAGTTTTCTATCAGTCCCCTTCATTACTGCTGCCTTTGGTGGAGTCCAAGCGCTGGTTGAGAGGTGGTTATCAGTTGCTAATAAAGTATTTGGAGTTGTAGCCTGATACAGATTAATTGCAGAGGTACCTGCAGAGGTTTGGTCTCCCAGCAAAATACAAGGGCATCAAGAGAATGAAACGCCACTTCATAATTCATCACTAAGCCAGAGAATCTGTCCCTCTGCGTCTGCTCATAGCTTTATACACTAGAGCCTCTCTTACCCTCCTGTGGAAAAAGCAGGAATGCAGCAGTGATCCTGGGAAGTTGGTTGCTTTTGCTATGCTTTCCTCTGAATCCAGGACTGAACTTTCCAGCTCTGTGAATCCCAGGACCTAGAGGAAGAGGAAACACCTGCCCTGGGGTGCAGAAGGACCTTCAAGGAAGGTTGACATACTTCTTCCTCACCTTCCTCCCTTCTTCCTAGGGTGGGCCCAGGCTGCTACACATACCCAGCAGTGGAAAACACAGAAAAGATTAATCTTAAAGGAAATCAATTATGGTAGAAATTACAGTAGTTCAGCACCATGAGAAGCTAATTGTTGGCCTCATTAGGCAACATCATTAATACTCGGGATGGCTGGGATACCTGCAAAACAAAACGGGTGGCGTGGTGCAGAAGTATGTTGAAAAATGCAATAGAAAATGCAACAGCAGGAGCTGGGGGGATTACTCACAAGGATTTCTGCTGCCAGCATAGATATTCCCACTTGGAAGTAAGTGAGGAGGGGAAAGACTTGGGTATGTCAGATGGTCAGAGCTTCACAATTGAGCTGCCAGCTGTGAAGCAGCCAAGAAAAAAGCAGAGGGGAAAAAAAAGCCAAAAAAGCCAAGAAAAAAGCTCAAAGGCACCAGCCAAGGTATTGCCAGTAAATTCAGGAAAATACTAAAGCCAGAACAGTAAAAAAGGGAAGAAAGAGGTGCCAAATGGGGACAAAAAAGCCCATGGTGCTGCAGCTGCTGCCATCACTGCCATGCAGGCAGAGGCTGCTGGTCACCTGGAGTGTGGGCAGAGGGGTCAGAGAGAGGGGGGCACCAGCGGGCAGGAACGAGTACAGAGCAGGGCTGCTTGGATGACTGGGAAAGCAGAGATCCTCTTTTAAAAGAAGATACAACAAGCGCTTGCCTCGCTTGGCCCAACAAAACAATGTGGCTGCCCTCTGTAAGTGCATCAGGGGAGTTAAGCACAGGGTGGAGAAGAGCGGTTTAAAGGACAACGTCGGCTTACAAGGGTAAGTAGGATTGAGGTGGTCCTTGCTAAGTTTCAGTGACAAGTCAAAGGATTTTGACAGTCTTGAAGTTCTGGAATAGCGATCGGGTGTGGAAAAATGAGCCACTTATTAAGAAGGAGCCAAATAGTTTCACGAAACGTGAGGTGATGCTTGTGGCAGAGGAAGTTCCTGTGCCCCTTGTTCTCCAGCATGACCCCACGGATATCAGCTGCGTAACTACGGGACCCTCATGCACAGAGTGGGAGGCTTTGCAGCTCGTTCTTGCCCCCCTTGAAATGTGCTAGCCCAAACGCACGCCGGCACGCTGCCCGAGCAGGGGGACAGCGAGCACCTGGCAGAGGACAGGTGGGACACGGTGTTCCCCCAGTGCTAACCTCTAGCTCGAGGCAAAGCCTGGAAGGGAGAGTGGAGTTTCTTAGGTTGCTTGGCTTTCTTCGTGGTGTTTTCTTTTTTCAGCAAGGTGGTCTCTGGGCAGTAACTGCAATGGGGAAGCTTAAGTAAAGCTGTGTGCAATAATGTGGATTTCCATCCTGCAGACTCAAGAGAAGCAACCGGCATTAGTTATGCCTCAGAGTACTAGAAAGCCTCCGTAATTGAGGCAGACACAAACGGCAGCCTTACGGACGCTTCCACCGCCTAACTATTCTCCTGTGCTGCCAAAGTCCTGTCCCAGCACGCGCGGCACATAACTGAGGAAGCAGGGACGGGGAACAGCTTGTTCTTCCGATGTTCCCAAGTGGTAGTCAGCAATCTGGAGGCGCTTCCCAGGATGATACCGTGTTAACGAGCCCAGAGTGAAAGACAGGTGGTACTGTCGTAAATAATAAAAATAAAAAAAGGCGGAGCACAAGATTAATTTGTGGCAGCCACAGTGCTAAATTATTACTTGCCCAGCCCATTTGAGCTTTTAAATGCGAGTTAAATCGTTTTGCTCTAACTCTTCAAAAACCCCGCATCTTTTGGCTCCGTCTAGGCAAGTTTATGGAGACTAATACAGTTCCTGTCCGGATGAGTTTACAGGCTAAGAAACTGCTGTTAAAGCCAGCTAATTATTATGAATATCATCAGCAAATTTCTCAATGACATTAATGCATGTTGTCTGATGTCTAACCTATTGCACTCAGAGATGCCACCGCAAGCCTGTAAAGACTCCATCGCAAGTCCAGCTTTAAATGGCTTTTAATGTGGTCTCAATATGGTTTCAATAACCGTCATGTATGTTTTCCCCATCAGAACACTGAAATGGCTTCATGGTGGAAAAGACATAGAGTATCATACCCATCCCAAGAAAGGGGAGACCCCTGAGCAGCGACTGGGGTGGTAGCAAGCTTCCAGTACTTCCAGAAAGTACTACCCAGTAGGAGACTATCTTGCAGCAGATTTCAGAATGTTAAACATTTCATAGGTTTCACCAAAAATTGTTAGAGTTGTCCATGCTACTGCTCTCCTTTCTCAGTTTGATCCTGCTTCCTATTGGAGCTCTCATTCCCAATGGCCACCCCAGTACCAAGCACAGCAAGTGGCTAATCTCCATCAACATCCAGGATGCAGCACAAGGACGGTGAATGCTTTCAGTGTGATAGTGGGTGTCCTGGTTTGAGGTAAAATAGAACTAACTTTCTGGTCAGTAATTTTACTTCTTAGCTAGGCTTCTTCTAACTCTCTGAAATTAACAGCATGTTGTGCCAAAAACGGTTCATTCTCAGAGTGGTAAGACCAATGTTTACAATTAGTGCCAAGGAATGGTATGCAGAGAGGCTCTTGCTTATACTTATTGCTATAACAACCAAGGTCAGATAATTTCGTTAATTGCCCCCTTGGAGGGTTGGAAGCGGAAAAGGGTTCTCACCTGCAGGGAGGAGCACACAGGACAGGTGACCAAAAATTGACCAACAGGGGTATTCCATCCCATCTGCCCCACACTCAGTATAAAAGCTGAGGGATCAAAGGGTCAACTCTTTTCCTTCAATGGCTGACGTCCGAGGAGGACCCTGTCTGTTCATCTGCCTTTGATCCTGATCCGTGTGTTCCTGACTCCACTCTGGGATCCAGTTCCCACCCATTGCTGAGTCCAGCCTGGGACTTCCCCAGTGCCTGCCAGTGGTGTCATCCTGGGAGCTTAATACGGTTTTGTATATACTGTATCTATTTCATTATTTTCCTTTTTATTTTATTATTAATATTTCATTAGTTTAGTTTCTTCGAAACTCGTACATCTCTCTTTATCTCTCCTCCTCCTCTCCGTGTACGAGAGGTTGGGGGGAGGGCATCTGTCGCTGGCCATTGGCCAATTTGGCCAAAACCACGCAGTGGGTGCTTCATAAGAATGGATTTTCATAGGATTATAGAATCATAGAATTGTTAGGGTTGGAAGGGACCTTAAAGGTCATCTAGTTCCAACCCCCCTGCCCATGGCAAGGACATCTCCCACTAGATCAGGTTGCTCAGAGCCCCCTCCAGCCTGGCCTTAAAAACTTCCAGGGATGGGGCTTCCACCACCTCTCTGGGCACCTCTCTGTTCCAGTGTCTCACCACACTCATGGTGAAGAACTTCTTCCTAACGTCCAGTCTGAATCGGCCCATCTCTAGTTTTAATCCATTCCCTCTAGTCCTACCATTACCGGATATCCTAAAAAGTCCCTCACCAGCTTTCTTGTAGGCCCCCTTAAGATACTGGTAGGCCACTATGAGGTTTCCTTGGAGCCTTCTTTTCTCCAGGCTGAACAACCCCAACTCTCTCAGTCTGTCCTCATAGGAGAGGTGCTCCAGCCCTCTCATCATCCTCGTGACACACTTGAGGGAGGGGAGGGGTAGACAGGCACTGCAAACACTATCTAGTAAGAGACACAGTGATGCGTGTGGAAGAAAACAATAAAGGGACTAGCAAGGCTGGTACTGCTGGGATGAAGAGCACGAAGAGGAATATGGCAGGGGGAAAAAAAGCCTGAGATACAGGAAGGTCAGCATGAAAAATTCCCACTCAGTTTTGTTAGAAGCTGGGGCCAAAGGAAAAGACTTAGTGAAGGGCATGAAATGATCTGTCCAAAGCATGGGTTTTTTTTAAATCAGCAGCAGTGCTCGGATAGAACTAGAGGAATCTAATGTAGGTGTCAAAGAAATTAACAGAGATTTTAAGACTATGGATAGATACCTTGGCTTTTGGAAGGAATCTAAAGTGCACTGTTGAAAAGAGAAACAATCAAATATGGAGACAGTGCAGGTATGGCAGAAGGCAGAGAGGGAAAAGTGAAGGATTTCTCCATGGCTTTGTGTCCAAATAAAAAAACAAAGGGGGATATTTTCAACAACAAAGGTGCAAGTGGTGTAGTGGGAAAAAAGATCAGAAGTGGAGGTTGATGATGTTAACTATGAGCTGCTGTGCAATACAGGGTAGTTTTTCACAGGAGGGGGAAAGCATAGGGGACGGGAAAGAGAAAAGGTCCTTGTGTCCTTACTGGTGGCTGAATCCATGGAAATGGAAGGCATCTCTCAGCATGAGATCTTCAGGATGCAATGAAGAATCTTGTAGACACTAGTGACTGTACTGACTAAGAGTGGGATTCAGCTGCCTAAATTTAGGCAATTGGACTAGCCTTCATTCATCTGCCTCTCCCAGTATCCAGTAATCCTAGTCGTATCTGCCAGCACTACGAAGATATCTCAGATACCTAACATCAGGCTCAAAGGACACTATGTGTTTATGTCTATGTAGTGATGTCTCAGTCTTGATCTCCATTGACCTCAATGGAGATCTGAAACACCCAGCTTACATTAGACATCAACTCTGTAGACTTTTAAATTTGGATGCCTGTGATTTGGAACTGAATTTCACTTTAGTTAGTTGTAGTTAGTTGAGATGAAGGGAGCTATCAGGGCTACCTTCTCTGTGTAGAACTGTAAAAATGACTGCCTTCAAATCTTCTTTAAAAAATGCGAAATTGGATGAAAAAGGATAAATATGTTCAATTTTTTTTGGGAGAAAAACAGAGACCAGTTTGGGATTGGATTGATGTTTGGCCAACCTGTTCCCTTTCATCTCTAACTCATAATATTGTTATCTGAAACCAACTATAATGTATGGCTTTTCAAATCCTGATTTATGAATTTCACGGTTTGAAGCAAGTATGACAACTCTGGCATGTACGCATAAATGAGATACTGTAAGATTTGCGGTCTGTGGGGCTATTTGTTAGAGGAATGTTGATTTCAGTGCACTTCCTATTTGATAGGTGTCTAGAGTATAAATGTTAAGTGGCAACTTGATTGTTTTATCTCTCCTGGCGAACTGGTTGTCTTGACCTCAGTTGTCTTGGCCTTTCACTGCCTATGATGAAAACAGCTGATTGAATCTAGATAGGGACACATCTTCTTGCCCTCTCATGTCACGGACATGCTCTGTCCCATTACGAGTGACAGAAAAAAGGAGCACCCAAAATCAAATACAGTCTCCAGATATTTGCAATGCCATGGCTTACTGCAGAACATCGCTGGCTGCTTACTCAGATCCCTGGGCACTGTCAACACTGTGTATCATCCATCAGCATTTCCCTGTTTCTCCTGTAAATTGCTTAAATTCTTACGAGCAAGAGCAAGAAAAAGCAAGAAGGAAATAAAACATGGACAACAAGAACAAGGAAGGTGATAAAAAAAGACAGGAATAAAGGGCAGGTAGGGACCTGTCATTCAGTTCAGTCATCTGCTATTGCAAGCACACAGGCCGCAAAATCTGCTTAATAAACTCACAGAGGTCCATCTCAAGTGCTGTTAGCGTTTTGCCCACCCTCTTCCAAATAAAAGGTTAATCCAAACCCTCTGCCTTCTGACAGCAGAGAAACCCCTTTCCCAGACAAAGTTTACCCGTGGCCAGTTTATATCTATTTGTTCTTTTGCCAGCATTCTCTTTAGGTGAAGCAACTCTGCTCTGTAAATATGTCAGAGGGGTAAACATCAACAGTGGAGATCAATCACATCTTTTTATAAGCAGCTAATGAAGCCAGTCTCTTCTAGATCCTTATGTGAGAATAGATTCACTTTTCCTACTAATGATTCTCTGACTGTGTGGGGTTGATTTTTCATGATCGTTATGCCTAAAACTGTGCATTCAAAGTGAGGTGTTACAAAAGACCTGTACAGTGGTACAGATGATACTTTTTTTCCCCTCTGCTGGAAATTCATTGGCTTATTCAACACTGGAAGTGGGTGAGTTGGAATCAGAATCCACAGACAACCTAGAGATCTAGAAAAACTGTAACTTAAATAATCTGCAACCCTTTCTTTACAGGGTTCTCCTACAGAAGTGGGATTTGCAAGCGTGGCTGCTGTAGAAGCTCTTTTTTTTTTTGCCTTATTTTGACTCTCTTCCTCCTGGATGTGCCTCTGTTGACAGGTCCCATGAAGAACCCATAATTTAGCTGAAGGGAGTTTGCATAAAATCTAGTGAAGAGCCAACTACAAAAGCGGATGAGACACACTATGGAACGTGTCACACCTGCTCTATCATCAGCAAATGTTTCTGAAACCGGAGTCATCTGCTTTACACCATGCGAAAGTCAGGATAACTTACAAGAAAAGCTGGTGTCTTATTAAAGACCTATAAATGTTATAGATAAATATTCTGTCCTTACTGTGATTTCCTTACTCCACACTTTTGACTCAGCTTATTAATTATTAAAAAATGGAGGCAGCCCTTCTGATAAGTGGAAATTAGAATAGTGTCTTTTTTCTTAAGTGCAGTCCTGTCGTATCACACCTCCTCAGTGAGTGACCCTTAAAACTCTATTGAAAATCCTGAATATATATAGAGACAGGCCATGGACTTGAGGTACAGTCAAAGCCTAGTTACAGAAATCCACTATGCAAAGAGGAAACTTATATCTCTTTCTACTTCTCAGTAGCAACATCTTGAACTAAAAGTGAAAGATAACCCAGCTAAAAATCTAGATAGCTCAGCAAAACAGTGGGTAGTGTCATAATAAAACACATCTTGCAGACATTGGTCATTCAAATTTAAAAACTGGATGAAATATGCTCATACCTTTTTCTGTATCAAGGGGCACATGTACATAACAAATCGCTTACCTTTCACTCTTGTTGGTGGGGCTGTCCTGGATAATACCACATTCTCCTGAGCTCTGGAAGTGAAATTAGGGTGCTAAAGGACTTTACATAAATACATTTGGAAAAACAGCTAGATTTTGTCAAGATGGACAGGCGAGAAAGTCTTTAATGTTCTTAAGGATCACTATCCTCAGCAAAATAGAAACTTAGGGATACTCTGACTAAAAGACATAGCTTGGGCTAGCAAAACGTATAACGCTGATGTTCACAAAGCTAGAATAGGCATATCATTATCTTGCCACCTGTCCTCCATAATACCAGAATTATTTTCTCTTCATCTCAGATGATATCTTTTCAAAGAGAAGTGGAGTGAAGGGGCCAACCTAGCTTTTTATTAAAATGGTGTGTATCAAATGAAGTGGAATTTCCTCGCTGAATAATGAGCATAAGGGAATGTGTTAGAGCATACTTACAAATAGCTGCAGGTTACCTTTAATTCAGGCGTATATGGACTTTTTACGCTCCTTTTTAGAACTGTAAAATTTTCCTGACATAACTTATTTGTACTGAAAACATGAGAGAAATACAACAGCATCTCGCTGGCCTGGCTTTTAGCGAAACATATAAATAAACAAAGTAAAATTCCCATCACTGATCATATAACAAGCTGCATACCTTGATAAAAAAAAAAATACTGACAAAGATCATCGCAACAGTGCAAATATCCTATTTGCATTGTCACACACAGGAGTCATTGGGCTTCACGTACCCTTTGTATTAAAGCAGCATGTAGGCTCCTGGGCCACATTCCTAGATCTCCTGGTGTCGTGTCCTGTCGCTGTAGCATTCATCACCTACGTGTCCCCGCAGGCTTTGTAAAGGGCAGTCAGCTGAGCCTCCCTACGCACTCGTCAGCTGTAAAAGTTAATGACCCCCTTCTGATGGCATTTCCACAGCCAGGCACGTGCTGGTAGATACAAAGATGAGGGAAAAAACCCAGCAGTTATGACTTTGAGCAGCCCTAACCCTCCCTGGTCCGTAAGGAACAACCTGCTAATGGCACTATTGTACTTTGTTTCCCCTGTTGGTTTCAGCTTTCTCTTTTTAATTCCTTGTGGCTCAGAAAAAAATTGCTGCAAGTCCTGAGCTGGGGGACTATTGCTCTGACCTCCGTGATTCCCGGGTATGAAAAACATGGATCCATAAAGAGAAGATAAATTATAGTACAGTTTTGAGTTACAAACAATTCACGCAGATCTTTAAAACAAAAAATGTGGTCAGTCACAGACCAGGAGGAGGGAGTAACTCTTATAATCTGCTGTTCACAAGAAAAGAATGCGGCTTGGGAGATGTACAATATCCAGCCTTGACAAACATTCTCCACTCTTCCCAGCCATCTAGGTGCTCATTTGCAAAGGATAAAGACAAGCTTCACCTTCCTGTATTTGCCCATATGGTATAATAAGTGAATTATTTAGCTTCTCAGTGTTTTGGGGATCTGGGGTTGGTTTCTTTCTTTTTTTTTTTTTTTTTGAATGCTTAGCTTATACATGTTTTCTGGTAAATTTGCATGAGGCAGTACAGAAATGGATTCTACCTGCCACAAGCTGTCAAACTGCAATCCATGAACATTAAAAATACATTCTCTCAGGGGTATGAACTTTATGTTCCTAATTGTCAAAATGTTTGCCCAGTGACGCTTTATTAGTAAATATCTGAGCACCTCCATGTACCATGTGAAATTCCAGCTCCTTTGTGGTTTGCCTCCACAGCTAACCTCTAAAAAAGTAGAATAGATTATACTTCTCACAGGTTTCATTTAAACCAAAGGGACGGTGGTTTAGGACAGAGGATAGAGGAATTTAGATGGATTGTGGCTGAATATGGAGTAGTTTGACTTCCGTGAAACGAACAGCCACCATTCAGACACAGATTTCATGGTACGATTGCCTACATTAAGGTTAGATGACATCTCACCAGTTTTTTTAAGTGTTACAAACCCTTGACTGTGGCATCCTAAAGTATTCGTATTTCTCCCTTTCCAAAACCCGTAATGCTTAGCACAGTAACGGACAAACCCAAACCATCACACTGGACCTGCCCCGAGCTTCACCCGTCCAGCGGCACATCTCTGGAAACAGCAGGCACTCAAACCCCCGAAGACATGCGTACAAATCCCCAGTGGGCAAATACAGAATAAAGTCCCTCGCATTAAGTCTCATTCCCTCCTTTTAATAGTCAGAGTTTGGCTTCAGCCCCAAAGCATGACATTTAAGTTAGCGAAGTATTTAAAAAAAAAGTGGAAGTGCAAGCTCTGGATATTTTTTGTATTTCTTGGAGAAGACCCAGCAGTCAGGCACATGGAGCGGGCTGATCCCAGGGCCACTCATCCAAGCGAAGGTCCGTGGGCTCAGGATCAGCCTCGGCATTAATGTCTTGGATACATAGAGCAGGACCCGAGCCAGTGTCCACGCAGGGGGGACAGACTGCCAGCTACGGTCTGCCTCTCTGTGCGTGCGTGTGAGAGTGCCTCTGTTTCGGGGTGCGTTGTAAGTGTTAATTAATGCAGCTGACCAATGATTTAGGGAAGCATAAGTGATGGAAGAGAGAAATTTATTAGTATGTACATATTCCGATCCCTTCTCTCGGTTAGATTTATAATCAGAAGTGCCTGGACAGCTACTGTGGTTTCATTCATCTACGCGAGGTATTTACAGTATATTTACAGTAGCCATTTATAGTTCACGAGCTTTTTTTCTTTGCAAACTTTAATTTAATAACTCCTAATATCCTCAGTCGCTTTCACACACAGCGTGCTTACTGAACTAAAGCCTTCTATTTCCCTCTGAATAGAAACCACTCCTGCCCAGACCTTGTGCAGCTAGGGATTTGAGTGCAGTAGACAATTTCAAAGACTGCTCTTTCTATTTAACAATCAGTGCATTAGGCTAAAATATTCACACAGATGCACTAGCAATTGAAAGGGTGTGCGGTGTAGTGACAAGGTCCTTCTGTTACCTGGAACTGTAGAATGATGAATGAGCATTAGTGGAATATTCTTTTGGCCTTTAGGTTTACCTTGATCTTCTCACAGAATGCAAATTGACATTATACCCACATTTCTATAGTATTTATTACTGTGGTCATGATGTGAGGGCTTTTTTCAATATGAATAGTGTAAAAGGGGAAACATATTACTGCAAAGAGGCATTATTGTGCTGGGAATGTATAAACAGCTGAGAAGAATAGAGCGACATGCTCATAATGGAAACTGAAAGCTCTTCATTTTGTCCTGATTGTCTACCCTTCCTTTTTAAACAACCTTCCTTTTTCCTAGCTATCAATACAAAGTTCTTTTTGGTAAAATGAAGTGCATTCATGCTGCCTGAAAGAAGCTTTTAAAGTTGATCTGTGCCCACACAAAAGGGAGGCAGTGTTTGAGCACATCAAGTTGAGGAAGCAAACTTGGTCAATGTTCATTACTCATGGCTTGACACTCTGAGCCTCCATATCATTTTGTAAAGAATCAGATAAACTTTCCTCGTGATAAACAACTGAAATAATTTTTCTTAGCTGTCAAGTCCTTTTCTCCCATTTCCAGCCTGTTCTCACACTCTTCCCAGCTCGTAAAAGCAACCGAGCACAGCTCTTTGGACTGATAAATGGGCTCCTTTCAATTGGTGGCAGGCTTCAGGAAAAAGAGATAATCCTGGATAATGTGGACACAGTTTTCATTTCATGTCACCCAATTAAACTGCAATTATCCGGAGTGCAACAGCAGAAAAACTGGAAAGAATGGTTGGAGAATGAGGAGCCCTGGCTCCCTGGGACTCTTTATACTACACACATTAGCCTAGATTTGTTCTATTCTGATAATAAAGTGCCAGTCTAAGCACTTAGCAGCACACAGTGAGAGACAGACCAGCTGCAACCTGTAGCTCAGAATGAAATACTCTTGCAAGTGTGCTGGGAAATATCACTTCGATCCCGAGTAACTTTCCGGGAGATTATTTGCATCGGGAATCCAAAGCCCTGTGCCGTGGTTAATTACATCCAGAGCAATATGGTCAGGAGGGGTTCTGAACAATGCGGCGAGGCTCAGATTACAGGTAAAACAAGGACAAAAAAAAAAGAAGGCTTTTCTTAACATGACTCACGGTAGCACTGCAAGCCAAAATAAAGCAGATATCAACCATTTTATTATGAAGGCGAACTGCACTAACGTATCTTATCTCTTCAGCATTTTGGCTGAGACCTAGGGCAGGATGAATTTAATATGTTAATATGTCTTATTAAGTTACCGCTCTCGCAGTAAAATAAACTGGATAATCTAACAGATCTGTTTTATCTCTAATTACCATGATCCCAGTAAACTGCAATTAAATAAACAGATGGAGTTTTTAAGCTTGTGGCCTGGTGCATGGGAACATTTTAGTAATTGAAATGCATGTATTTGTTATTATTGCTTTATTTCATTTACCTAGTACCGTGAGTGCATGGTGGCTGTGCTGTAGGCATGGGCTGTCAGTACGAAGGTGACATCTAAAACGACTCCTACAACTAAAAATCTTTGTTCCTGGAAGTCCCTACTCTTTGCCCTCAGTTTTTTTTATTTGATTTACTCCTACATGAAGGACCAGGTAGGGCTACCCCAGGCTCTGAGACAAGTTAGGCAATTCGGCCTATGTCCCCTTTCCTGAGAGGTGAGATGGGCTGTAGGGTGTTACATTACAACATAACATGAACATTCAGAGAATCACTTTTGCTCAGGATCCCTTCACGCACTGGGAAGCATCAGCAAAAGGAAGAACCACCGTCCTCAGTGGAAACACCTGAGAGTGTCTCCAAGTTCCCCTGCCAGATGGCATGTCTTAGCCAAGTCCCACACGGGGGCCACCAGCCTTGGCACAGCTGGTCAGATGCATCTGCCCTATACGTTGGGGCAGGGGGGGCAATCAGGGGACAGGAACTCCTAGACCCAGAGCTCTCCACCACAACCATGGGAGACTCTTAGGTATCATTTAAGCCTTCACCAGGCACCAGACTTCATGTTTTTGTGTAACTTAATATCAAACGATAAACTAGTTTTGCAATGTTTTTTTGCTAGCAAGTCATGTAACAGAAAAGCATGTGACACTTTGGCGGGAAAGACAAAGCAAAATCTAAAACTGTGTAGTGATGAAGCGTATGATTCCCAATGAAGCACATCTATTTCATAAGCAGATGATAGTTAGTTTTCAGACTGGAAACATTCTGTTTTACCTGAAATCTTCAGTTTGGCCCTGTATCCAGGTATTTATCAAATGGAAAAATGCATTTCCCCATCCCACCTGGGAAAACCCCAGGTGCAGAAAGATTTGGATTCTTCAGAGATGTTAATAAAATTGGGATTTCCCTGTTTCCAAAATAATACCATGCCTCCCACGCTCTTTATTCCATCCCTTCGCATTCTTACCTGAAGCAGGTTCTGGGCTGCTTTGAAGACTGCTTTTCTGTTTAAAACTTGAAAGCTACCTTGTTCCTCATGGAGCCTATTTAAATAGCAAAAAGCTGCACCTCCATGTGATCAGGAGCTGCAGAGTGGAAAGAGGGGCTGCGGCAGGGACAGGGGCACTCACACCCACAGCTGCTGTTAATGGGGCTCCGTTCCTCTGCAAAAGGCAGGGGAAGGATTTTTACATTGGTATAAAGGTAGACATTTTAAAGTGTGGCAACTTTCTTTTAACCTTTTTCTGGTCTCAAGGAGCCTTTAAGCAGCTGCTCTGCAAAGAAGGGCAGTCAAAAGAGCCCTAACTGGTAGCATGATTTTAAGGAGCAAATGCATTTTCCTTTTGGAAGCTCCCTCTCGGTGCCAAGGTCGGTTCACCAGTGATTTGTTCCTCTGAGAAGCCAAATTAGAAGCTAACACCCCTTCCCAAAGCCAATCCTAATATTTCAAAGATGAGCAGGACTGAAGAAGCAAGGGGAACCTACAGGAGGTGCCAAAGAGTGATATGCATACGTAGGTAAAGAAAGGTAATCATATTGGACTTAGGGAGCAAAGGTTGGGCAACAAAGCAAAATAAATCAATTTCTGATGGGTTTAGGAAGAAGAAGGTCAAGTGCCTGAGCAATATTAATCACTTGTCGTGCCTGAGATCTGTCCTGATGAGAATGTGAAGACATTGATCTTACTAAGTGACGTTTATCTATGTAAAAACAGAAATTAGGTCCTATGTGTAACATGGGATAGCGCATTAGTGCGTTGGCAGAGTCCACGGAGTATATTAACATCATGCATTAATGGCACATAGTGCAATGTAATGGAGAATGACCTTACACAGTCTCGTTGCACTGATTGTGTCAGGCAGCGTACGCATGTTAAGAGAAGCTCCCTTCCCGAGCAGATCTGCAGCCCAAATCGGGGAGGGACACAAACTCGTGCACAACACCTTGACTTGCTGGGCACTGCACCTGGGCTTTCCAGCTCTTAGCTCAGATACCTCCCAGGAACTAGACAGTGCAGGGTAGGAGATCTGCTTATCAGTCACATAACCGTTTTATCATCTATTTTCTTATCTTAGAAATACAACAGGAATGTAAGAATACCCAAGCCAGATGCTGACTTCATTTGCAGCTAGGGAGAAAAGGGGAGTCACACCTTCATAAATGTCTCTATTTCCTCATTTCTTTCTCCAAAGAGAAATGCTATTATGTACTAATCTTCAGGAGAGGTTACTAGATGAGGTTTGTAAATCCCTTTAAAAATATATGTATACTATATAAATATATCTATAAAAGCATATATTTATATGATGCTTTAAAACATCATTGCGAATGATTTTTCATTCCAGTGGGGAAAAGGCAGTGTCAAGCATTATAAGAGGTTGGATTTTGGATTTTAAAGGATTGTAATCATCTCCATGCGATCCTTTTCTCCATTTTTACCTATTTGCGACTTGTTAGGAAGAAACAGAAACTCTGGGATGGCTGCAATTTACTTCGTGGTCTGCTGCGTCCTATAAAGTTGTTCTGGGAGGAGAAATACCAGCTCCTGAGGATGCCGCTTTACCGACATATCAACGTGTACTTTTCATAAGAGCTTCGATAGCTGGTGGCATTTTCCTTGGCTACCAGCAGTCATTGTTCCCCTCAGAAAGAAGCGGTGTCAGATAATTTCACCCCCTGCTTTCTCTTTGGTTGCACGGTGGCCAGAAACAGGAATTAGAGACCCCCTAAACCAAGCGGAGGCCAGGGCTCTGAATGGAGCAGCTCTGTCTGAATCTCATGCTAATGAGATCAGGAAGGGAGGAAATGTTGAACTCCAACCCTGGGCTGCCAAGCAGCTCGCCCCAGCCTGGGCGGAGGGCAGAGCCAGCTGGGGGCAGGGAGGCTCCCGAGATGCTGGGAAGGGGGGGATAAGGATGCTACTCAGCTGGCAGGAAAGGGAGCAAGAGTTTTGCCTTATCTTAATAGCTCCTTTTGTTCAGGAATCACAGTAGCGGCCCTTATTTGCAAACTTGAATAAGTATAATGCGCTCTGAGCTCTTGCACAGGTGCTAGGCGCTGGTGTTTTTTCTCCGTGCCTGTACAATGACTGCCTTTTTTTTTTTTTTTTTTGCCTTTTTTTTTTTTTCTCCAGAGCTGCAGGAAGGAACTGGAAAGACTCATTGAGACAAAAGTGCTGGCTGCACATTTGGGCAAAGCGCTGACGGGCTTTTGTTGGTGTGTACCTGGTGCCATGCCTGAGCCCGGCGATGATGACCTAGAAGGTGATCTGACAATGAGTGTTTCTTTTGGAGAATGTATCAACTATTGTAGAAGCTCGCACATTTGTAATGAGACTAAGTGGTTCCAGCAGATAATTGCCTGGCAGTCTCTCTTGATAGCTGGATAGATAAACAGTGTATTTTCCTCCCTTCCTCCAAAAACTTATCAAGGCAGAAAAACAGGGCCTTGAGCATCTGCAGGCACGAAGTAAAACAGAAGTCATAGTAAGATGGAGAACTTAAGAAAAGTAGACACACTGATGTTGGGCCATTTTTCTGAGAAGTTACACCCAGTGAGGAGCTGTTTTACTGAACTTTAATGGGTTTATACCACCTCGATGCAACTTCGCTGACTCGCTTTCTTTGAGAATCAGACACTGAACTGTTTCAGTCTTCAATAAAGATTGCCTGCCAAATATGATGTTTGCTTTCTTTCTTTTCTTTCTTTCTTTCTTTCTTTCTTTCTTTCTTTCTTTCTTTCTTTCTTTCTTTCTTTCTTTCTTTCTTTCTTTCTTTCTTTCTTTCTTTCTTTCTTTCTTTCTTTCTTTCTTTCTTTCTTTCTTTCTTTCTTTCTTTCTTTCTTTCTTTCTTTCTTTCTTTCTTTTTCCTTTTCTTTTTTCCTTTTTTTTTTCTCCAGCTGTGGTTTACAGCTTGCCCAAACCCACAAGAGGAAGGGATTGATGTTTCCATATGGTGGCTATTGGATGTAATACTGTCCACTTCGTGGATAACATCCTTTTCTTCTTAAAGCTGTGCTGCCCTCCAAGTTCACTAGATGCTGAGGGGCTATAAAAACTGAGTAGGCTGAATATCTGAGAATGAAGAGAGACTTATGAAATGCCTGTAAAGTACTTACCTCTTCAAATGGGCTAAGATCATATTACATGCTGTGGATTAGCAGTTTGAGGAACCTTAGAGCATATGGCTTTGTAATGTACGGCTACTTCTACACAGGCTTTTTTCTATCTTTCTGTGTTAACCTCTGCTGTAACTTAGGCGATGGAGCAGTCCATTACATGTGATTCAGGATGAAGTTAATTATCCCACCATTAGAATACTCGAAACTAAGTCTACGCTCATACACAAACATATTCCCTCTTGTTAAGATTTCTAGAAAGCTAAAAAGATGCTTGGGGCAAAAGAAATCCTCAGTGTTAATGAGCACATCTTTTTCCCAGAAATGAAGGAGAAGGGTCCAGTATATCCTTACGTCTTTTGCTGTCTGCTTTGTTGTGATTAGTAACCTTCTTCTGGTGTAAAATATTTCTTTGTGTGTCAGGCCGGCATCATAATAACAATTCTCAAACATTTCCATTGTGGTAAATTCAGATACACTTGATGAGTATCGAGCACCTGTTGTGCTGCAAACGTATATATAAATGTATTTGCTGGTGTTATCCAGTATGGATTATACATCTTTTACCTAATTTTTTTAAGTTATACCATTACTGTGTGCTTGTAATATTGATTATTGAAAGAGCCTTTTTTTTTCTCTCTCTGGAAATATTAATGAAAACCTCATTTCCATTAAATTTTGTTCCATCCGATTTTTCTCCTTGAAAAAAATGTCAACAAGCTAACAGTTTTCTTATTGGAGAAACCAGAAAGCCAAATATATTTCCTCATTCTCAATGTAAATGTGGGAGGTAATATAGTCATTCATAACTTTTTCCAAACCAAGTTTACTAAATATTAACCCAGCTAATATTTAGTTACAAGAAGAGTAACCCAAAAGTAACTATGTTAAAGAAAAGTATTTGGGGAGGGTGGGAGATGTTTTTCCCATTGTCTTTGCAGGAAAGATGGGAATGTAAGGTGCTCAGCCAAATGACCCATGGTGGTTTTAGTCCATAGCTTATCATTTTAAATTCTCTCAGGAGCTGGAAAACCAAATTCAATTTTCTATCCTGCTTAAAGATTTGAGCCAACGCTTTTCACAAGGATGACTCAGTACTTCAATTTATGAACTATGGAGTAGGTTTCTTACTCTCTCCCGTAGATCCCTTCTTCAAATTCATTTAAATAATTATGCGGGCAAGATATGGGCCCCCCCAGTGGCCCCTCTTCATCTGAGCTAGGAGGCACTGTGGGTGGGATCTCCCTTCCCACTCCCACCGCAGTCGCTCAGCTGGAAAAAAGCTTAACCAGTCATCGAGCGCGCGAGTAAGGAGTCGTCTATGATGGCTGAATTAGTGGGGATCTGGGAATCAAAAAATCAATTACTTTTACAACCTTAATTAGGATCCTGTTATGATGCTGGAATGCAGAGGGCTGCTGTCTACCAGAGGACTGTATGCTCATCCGACCAGGCAAACCCAGAGACCGCCGTGGAGCAGGGTCCTGCCTTTGGCGTCAGACGGAATGGTGGCCCAGCAAAGCATCCATCCTGCCCGCTACCTGCCGGCTGTCTGCACGGGGCACGGGCGCCGTGGGCAGCAGCAGCTGCAGGGTGCTCTGCGCGTAGCTGTGGTATATATGGGAGTGAATGGTAACTAGGGTTGCTGCTGCTGCTGTTTTTATTTTGGCGAGTTGGCAGGCGTCTCGCTATTCTTCAGCTTTTGAATTAGGATGATGTAAGAGGCCCAGGCGCTATGCTAAAGGCTCCGCTACAAGGTTTATCAGAAAAGGCTGTCGGTCATGAGAGAGTTACCCAGAATCGCAGAGAATTAGGAACAAATTTTGTGTGTAGTCGACAAGTTCATGGGCTGAACTTAGGGGTTAGTTCCTAATCCTCCATGACTCTGGGTGACTGGTTTTCAGTGGGCTAGCTATATCTCTGGGAAGGCAACTGGCCCTCTACTTTGTGCGCACACGTTGGCACCCCTGAAGGCCATGTAATGCGCACCAGCAGCCACGCACAACCCACACAACCCTCCTCTCCAGGCTGCCTCTCCCAGGAGTCGCTAGCGCCTGTCGTTAAATCCGTATGCTTGAGCTGTCAGGCAGATGCATCACCCTCGTATGACCCTGGCTTTTTGTAAAGCAGGAGGAGGAAGCTTGTTTGGGTGAGTGTATCGGAAACAGAGGAGCTGAAGTGCTGGTTGTTATTAACATACCACGCTGAAAACACGCACTGCCTCGGCCTTAAGCCCTCCAAGATACCAGCTCTGTCACGGTAGTTGATAACTCCCTTTCTGAGGTCATTCCCCAGGTCTCACGCCGACTTCCTGCATGACTTCAGTTGTTAAGTGTCTGCGTCTTTTCCTAAAACAGTTTTGAGGAGCTTTTGGAAATACAAGACTTGATAACTCATGCCGGGCCAAATTCAAAGCACTTCAAGGTCAGAGAATGTCTTCCTACCACTGCTGGTCGCTGAGACAGGAGTGGTCCCTCCCTCAGTTCAGAGGTCTCGCCTCCTACCCCTGAGGGTGGCTCTAATTAGCTTGTGCCACATCACCTAGCCTCGACCTGCACCCTCTTTCGGCCCAGCCTTGTCAGAGCACTGCTTAATTTTGTTTGTTCCAGACTTCCAGTTGTCTCATGTGTGAGCGCTGGCCACCAGCTCCGCTCCCCTACTGCTCGCCTGCCCGTGTGCAGGGCTGCGCGCCGCGGATGGAGTTCCTCGGGAGATTAATGATGTGCTGAACAATGCGTTGCAGTTGATACCCTCTTGAACTCTGACACCTGACACTTGGACACCTTCGGCTGTAAGAGTCAAGGGTTGAGCGAGTGAGCAAATTCTGGATAGATACCGATTTCCCTCGAAATGCCTGCGAATAATAACACTTCTTTGATGTATTTGCCACAGGTAGCTTTGCTTTTACTGGTTTTCACATAAATGCTAGAGAAAATGGTATTTTTATGGTTATACGATTCTTAGAAAAAGTATTTTGAATTCTGCCAGTCTGCAACTCTGGGCCATCTCTCTTAGAGGTGGGAGGAGAAGTAGGTAATTAAAGTATTTGTATAACAGTTTGTCGCAACTCTAGTTGACAATGCAGACAAAAGCACCGGTTCCATTTATCTTTTAGCAAGGGCTCCCCAGTCAGCGTGTCAGCTGCCCTGCTTGGGGACATGCGTTAAAGTAGCTATCAATGCCCTGAGACAGAGTGAGGACATGCATTAAAGTAGTCATCAATGCCCAGAGACAGAGAGGCTCGAGACGTTCTCCCAGCTCAAGTGGCACCGTGGTGTGTTTTCCTTCTCTCTCCCCCTCTCTCCTGGCTGGCCCTCCCCATTTGGCAGCCCGTTGCCCTTTGGTGACACGAACCCCGGCGGTGGGGAAGGCGCTGGGTATTGTTAGCACTGCTCCCTACAGTAGATTGGCAGCCAGGAGTGCCGGGGAATGACAGGTCCCATAATGCACCCTCATCACGAAGATGGAGAGCGTCACCTCTGTAACATTCCCAGCTTTCATTAGCCTGAATGCAATTGTGCTAGGTTTAATTTTTGGAGTGTTTGCAGTTTTTCCAGCAAATAGCTGTTTGAACACAGTGTCCCCATTATATCACCACAGTCAAAGAGAGGAAAGATAAAGGCATTGTGCAAAGTTTCTGTGGCTTTGCAGACAAGGATTTATGTACTGGAGAACTCTCATCTGGCAGTCAATTTGCCTTTGTCTTTCAAAGTAGTGGAAGTATCAAGGGAGTATGCCCGAGAGTTTTATTTGCTATTTACCAGATTACTGAAGTATTGGGCATCTTTAGATCTGCTGTGAAGAAAAATGCTTTCAGAACGATTTTGCAAACTTCTGCTGAGACTGAGGGGAGAGGCGAGTGAAGCCCTTGAAATGCTGCCCTTTGAACTGCTAGAGGGGTGCATAATTGAGGAAAGGACTTGAGACTGTACAATTTCATGAGTTTAAAATGTGACTTGTCATAAGGGTCTGTCCAGCAGAGAGAAAAAGGAAAAATGCATCTGCCGCTATCTGCTTTAGAGGGGTAACCACGTTACTGAAAGCAGTTCTCTGGAAAATTATAGTGCCTGGTTAGAGTATATAAGGATAAAATGAGTTTAAAACAATCAACATTTTCTGAACAGGCAAGGGTGAGGTTCATTTATAGCTCCACGTAGTTTACAGCTCAGTTTACAACAAGCAAGAAGTACTGCCGTTAATGGGATCGGTCCTGGCTAACATTTTCCTCCTCAGTCTTTCCCTAATACTTTATTCTGACTGATGCAGCTAAAATTGTAGTGAAGGCAGAGCCTGTAAGACCAGGCTTTATTGTCTGAAAGCAGAACTGAATGGTATTTATCCAACACTCCTGAAGGTGGGTAAGAGAGGAGGGGAAAACTGCTTACAAAAATGTGTAATTTAGTGTTAAAATCAACTACTGTACTGAAGAGCCTGCCTTATAAATACCTTGGCCGCTATAGATGATCCTGGGATTTGTGGAACGGTTAGCTTTTCTGACATGATAATTAACTGAAATAAGTCATAAAATGATCTGATCCACGTGATGTTGCAGAAACAAACCAGAACAGAATCTGTCGAGGAAAAAAGGGCCTTTATACCAGAATAAAATATGACCCACTGATTTAGGGTTATCAGTAGGGACCAGTAAATACACTGGAATGTCTAACTAGCTTGAAACCCTACCAGTGCCTGAAGCCAACATTTACAAAGTTCCAAAAAAAATACCTACCTGAATGCCTGGCATCCATAAAGTTCTTGTAATTTCTGATTCCAGGTAAAATATTATGTGAAAGGCCACTTCTGTGGCTAGCCTTGATAAATCCAAGAGCTGTGAGGTATCTCCTTAAAACAGCGCTTATCTCCCATGGAAGATGTGAGACTGCCCTTCTGCTGTGTTTTCGTTATCTCGTTTCAGGGAGAGTTTCCTAGCCTATTCTTTCACAGGTGTAGGTGGTGTCTGTGTTCATTTCTGAAGAGCTGGTTTCTGGCCAGACTGCTTAGCTAGCCTCAGGCCCCAATCCACAATGCAGAACACGACCCCGTTTAATATATGGTTTAAAAGATTTACTTTTGGCCAAATGGGCCCTCTGTAGCGTAACGTGAACCTTTCTCTTCCCAGCGCCAGCAAGGAACAGCCCAATGTCCTGCTGTAGAAAAGGGCAGCGGTCCTGTTGGGAAGAGAACCTATTTGATCCACCACAGGCTCCGTTTCAGCAAGACATGAAGCAGCTGCCATGAAGATATGCCGAAGGCCAGTATTGCGCCAGTGCCACCATTATTCCGGTCATACACACGGTGCTGATGGTTGTTTCTATTGGCCTGAGAGATCCTTTCTTCTGGGAAAGGAATGGATGGGAGGACATGGACCCCATCTGTGTCCATATCTTTTCCCAATGTGGCTGGAGGAGTTCTGCTATGGCACCTAGAGTGTTTTCAACTGGATCAGCACAGCAGTCACTGAACCAAGCTGCAAGCATCTGCAAAACATGAGCAAAAGATCTAAGAGGGACAAGGAAACAAACCAAGCCTTTTGTTTAGGTACTGGTCTGAGGCTCAGGAGACATGGGAGATCCGTTCCTGCCTGGGTGACAGATCTTCATTGTTGATTTAGCCTCACATTACACCATTTCTCTGTAGGCCTTTCCCTCTCTTCTGCTCATGTTGCACCTTTGTTTTCTCTGTTTAGGATCTATGTGCCATGGGCCAGTGTTTACGTCTCTCCCGGTGGTTGTAGAGGGCTTGGTGCTGTGGTAGATCACTCTGGATACTCCCAGTAACAGCAAATAATAAAAACAACTGTGATGATAGGTTATTTGGCATGTGATTTTAAGGAGCGAGACATGTAATAGAGTTTCTAAAAATAACTCATCTCCTTCGTCACAAACTCTGCAGTATCACTGGTAACAACTCTCTTCTTCCAGAGAACACTCTTGCTTCTCCTCAGCACTGCACTCTCAGGACATTCGGGCAATAATTTTTCACTGCTATGAAAGAAGATGCAATTATTGTCCCATTTTTGTGTATTTTGGACCAAAAATTGTAACCACCCATCACCAGGGCTGAGCTGCCTCTGTGGTGTAAGGTAATTAATTGTTATAGAATTCTCCTCTCACCTGGGCCTTGGTTGCCCACATTTCTGCCTGGAAAATGTGGTGCTTTGGCAAAATTAAACCAAGGATTTATAGCACAGACACGTTTACAAAGACCTAGATCTGTATCTGATGCTAAACCTGTATTTCTCATTCCAAAACTTCATAATAAAAATCATTAAATTAATCTGCTATAAATAACTGGGTGGAAAACTACTTGACTTTGGCTACACTACAAGGAAAGGTATTTCAGGGAACTTATATATATATAGCCATACATATACACATGCATGCATGAATATATAAAAAGCACTTTCTGTGATGGATTCAGAAATGCAAGGAATATTACACAGATGGAGAGGCTGATTTATTCTTTCTGGAGCAACTTTAAGGCAGTCTGGATTTCCTCTCCTCTTCTGTTTAGAAACAATGCCAAATAAAGAGGTTCAAGAAGATCTATCATAAACTTCAGCTATTGATCTGTCTCCTCTCTGGACTTGACCCAGGTTGAACGTATCTTACACAATTTGACCATTTTAAGACCTTAAACCCTGGTGTATCCAAATGGATGTCCCCTATATCAGCCCCAGACGTGAAGAGAGTACGAGGGGGTTTTTTCTGTGTGTATGGTTGGACTTGATGATCTCAAAGGTCCTTTCCAACCATGAAGATTCTATGATTCTATGATTCTAAGGCTTATGCTTGACTTCCAGCATGTATGTAAGAGCTTTGCTAAATAAGGCTTTGCCCAAGCATGTGCATTTCTGAATCAAGGGCTCAACCCCATCTAGTTAGTGGACCTTTAGATAAAAGCAAAACAAACAACAGAGGCCTCCCTTGCCTCTTCCCCCAGACATCAAAAAAAGCCCTGATTATGTAGGAAAGAACAAGATTTATTTCGCCAGAGTGAAAAGCAGTGTTTGTAAGAGCATGTGTAATGCATGCCCAGGCACTAAGCATGCAGCGGTGTCAGTGCCCTGGGCACTGGGCTCTGGGCTTGGACCCTTGTAAGATCAAACCTCACACACGGGGAGCTGGCTAAGTATGGAACCTGTGTAATTCGTGACTTGCTCTCAATTTACTGGGGTGGATGGTGCACAGGTGCGAAACTTCAGTTTCTACAGTATTTTCCCCAAACCCTTCTTTGATTTCTTGGTTGGGTGGTATTTTGGGTTTGGTTTTTTTGGATGTTAGCTTTTGTTATTTGTTTTATTTCTCAAGTATAGCTCTTTGGGACATATATACACTGTCCTCTCAACTGTTCGGTGTATCATAACCCAAGTCTGGGCTAGGTTCCCCAACAGGGAGGTCTGGTGCTGCTGCGAACAGCAGGTACCAGCACTGTGCTGTGAATTACTTGTTACCGTTAGTGACTCTCCCAGTCAGCAAAAACGAAGGGTCTGACCTCCAAGGACTGAGGTTTGTGTGAGCCCTTGGTGGGTCTGCAGAGGGCTGATGGAGCCAGGAGCGCAGCTGGAAGCGGAGTCCTTTTGGGGTAAAGGTCAGTCTGGATGGGGCTTTGAGAAACCTGGTCTAATGGAGGGTGTCCCTGACCACGGCAGGAGGATTGGAACTAGATGACCTTTAAGGTCCCTTCCAACTCTAACCATTCTATGATTCTAATTTTGCACAGGTTAGGCCACAGAAATACAAGCCCAGCCACAGAGCAAGTCTGGGGGAGTCGGAAAGTTATGCTCCCTTCCTGCTCTTCTATGGATCTGGAGAGGGAGCACAAACTGGCTCCTCTGTTTCCACAGAGCACTTTTCTGATCACACATAGCCAAAGCCATGCTTAGCAAAGTGGGGAATGAGCCAGACCTCTTTCCATCTGGAAAATCAGCATCCTGCTCTTCGTGCACAGGAGGAAGCGAGGAGAAGTATCCATCTGCTCCTCACCATTAGCTCACCCAGATAAACATGCACTATGGAGGCCTGACCTACAAACTTCTCAGGGTCCTTTGTAACAGTCAGCAAGCAGGAAAAGACACGTGTCCTGCTGCTGAGATCCTGAGGAGCTTTGCCTTGGGAGAGAAGGAGGATGAACATGCTACCTCTTGGGCTTGCCTTCCTCGAAAGGAAAAATATGTGGTGCGAGCTGGGGGAGCAGCCAGATCTGGAAGGCCATATGCTGGTTTTGGCTCGCTGAAGAAAGCCAGCATCTGGTTCGTCTCTGTTTCAAAGTTAAAATTTCTTAAATGGAGCCAAATATTTAAATAATATTAATAATTTTATTTCCTGAATATTAACTACGGTATATAGTGAAATGACTGCTGTACCTGCAATAAAGGGCTTTTAGGGCTGGTGAGCTGCTCAGTCTCTCTGTCAGCGTTTACACAGTCATGCAAGCCAACTATTCACTGCACGGCACACGATTTCAACCACGCATTGGCTGCTTAATTAAAAGTACTGCTTTTAAAAGAGCAATAGGTTTTGGGGTTTTTTTTGGAAACTACGATAATAATCTCCATACTAAAACGCACAGCACTAAAAAGTGGCAAAGATGTATGAAATGCATAGAAACTCGATAAAATGTTAGTTAAAAATTCACAACAGAGTATGTCATGGTGTCAGGATGCGCACAAACGCTGTTCAGAACTATTTGGGGGCGGGGGGGGAGGGGAACTCTAACATAATTTGTGGAGCCAATTCTCAATGCCAAATTCCACTAGTTATCTGGCATTCTCTTTTTTCAAGTGGGTGGGAGCTTTTGTGCAACCTTTTCAGGCTTCTCTTGTGTTGGTGAACACCCTAAGTTTCAAGCTACCTGAATTTCTCCGAAGGGTGTGGTACGTGTGTAATGTTTGGAAGGTGAATAGAAGACCCAGTGGGATGGTGGTGTTTATCTCACAGAGGGCATCTCAGGCAATCGTCTCCTCCAGAATGTGTTCAAGATCCCCTTTCACTCTGCGGTGCCAGAGCAGTGTGGTTAGCCTAAGTGATCCTGGTAATGAGAGCAGATCTCAAAGCAGTTTACCTCAGAACAAGGAAGCTTTGTGATTTTCCCATTTACAAATGAGAAACTGAGATGCACACAGGTCAGGGCATAGATGTTTCAATAGGATTTATTAAATAAAAATACAACGTTTAGATTGATTGCTTTCAGGCTTCTCCACACCATGTGTGGTGACAGTCTGATGGCAGGCCTCTCACCCCCCAAGAGATCGTCCAAAGCACAGGGCCATTGATGGCAGCAACAGGAGATAGAAGAGGGAAGTTTCTACCAGGCTTGCTTCCAGAGAGGATTGTCCTGCATGATGGCCCCAGCTTCAGAAGTAATGTCCCATGGCAGAAGCCCATGGGGAGGCAGGTGTCTCTCTCTGGCTGGGAAGAAGTGCCCTTGCAGAGCAGCAGCTCTGCCATACTTGCCTCCCCAAAATTTGCCACTGACTAACTCTGGCAATGCTCTTCTCAGTTTTCTGGCTTCTCTGACTCCCTTTCATAGGTTCTTCCTTCTCCCTCTGTATTATTACACAGTCAACTCCCAATTACCCGTGGGTGGTTTATCCAGGTGGCTGATAAACCATGGATGTTGGGATGCAGAGCCAACTCAGATCTAGCCAAGCTTATTAACTCCTATGTAGTGTTGCTGGGATTCAGGAAAGGAGCAGTTACCTCTGTACCAGGAAGAGCCCAACGTATGGTACCTTGATATGGATGGAGCCAGCAGCCAGCTGGGCTCACCCTGCCTTGCCCTTTCAGCCGTGGGGGCAGCGGGGATGCAAGCAGAGAGATACACAGACCCTCCCACATGGAGACGGCATCAAGCACTAGCCAAGCTGCTGAGGGTGGCCAGCGTGACCAGCAGGTCGAGGAAGGTGATTCTGCCCCTCTACTCCGCTCTCGTGAGACCCCCACCTGCAGTACTGTGTCTAGTTCTGGGGCCCCCAACGTAAGAGGGACGTGGACCTGTTGGAACAGTTCCAGCAGGGGGCCACGAAGATGATGAGAGGGCTGGGGCACCTCTGCTATGAGGACAGGCTGAGAGAGTTGGGGCTGTTCAGCCTGGAGAAGAGAAGGCTCCGAGGACACCTTATAGCGGCCTTCCAGTACCTGAAGGGGGCCTACAGGAGAGACGGGGAGCGACTCTTTGTCAGGCAATGTAGAGATAGGATGAGGGGTAATGGTTCTAAAATGAAAGAGGGAAGATTTAGATTGGATATTAGGAAGAAATTCTTTACTATGAGTGTAGTGAGACACTGGAACAGGTTGCCCAGAGAAGCTGTGGATGCCCCGTCCCTGGAGGTGTTCAAGGCCAGGCTGGATGGGGCTTTGAGCAGCCTGGTCTAGTGGGAGGTGTCCCTGCCCAGGGCAGGGGGTTGGAACTAGAGGATCTTTAAGGTGCCTTCCAACCCAAACCATTCTGTGATTCTATGATGGCTGGTCAGGAGCAAATTCCTGATGAATAACTGAGACATCTTGAAGCTGGGACCCCAGTGTTTTTGGCTGTGCCTGTGCTGATTCTGTTCATCAAGCCTCACTGTAGGCACCTACATTTGCAAATCCCATGTGAGTTGCCCAAGGTTGCAGAGCAAATCAGTGTCAGAGCCCACATACAGGCCTCCTGCCCCAAGGCCCAGGTCATATGGGTGAGAATCTCCCACACTAACTGGGAACTCCATGGGGCTCCCCATAGCGTGCACTGGCATGGGATTCAGCTGGATTCAGTGGCTGTTACTGTTGCTATACTGTGAATGGGATTTGAAAATTTTAGGAAAAAAAATATTTTTAACTCTCATTTACTCTCTGTTTTCCCATTTCCTGTATTTTATTTCTCTTTGAAGGACAGGAAACTTGCATCGATCCTAAAGCAAAATAACAATTTAAAATATCAGACTCAGACATGCAGGCCAGAGCAGATGCTGAGTACTCATAGAGCAATTGCATCTGGATACATTTAATATTATGTCCTCACATTTTTACGCTCAGTTTTTACGCTTGTCAGCAGATTACTTATTTCCCAAATGTGGTATTTCTGGATTGGACCTGACAGTCATGGCACAGCGCATGAAATCTACTTTGGGAGCACGGGATGCTCAAGCCATGTGACCCACAAGTTAGCCTCATGGGGTGATATTTAAAAAAAAAAAAAATATGCACAAAATGCAGGTCTTTCACTCTACATAGCCGGGGAAAGCATAGGTCTGTTTCTATCAATGAGTCTCCGGGCTGCTTTCTGCCTGGATGGCTTAGAAATTTTCTATTTCATCTCAGTGCCCAACGGTGACCTCAGTGTTTTCAAGAAGAACAGAACAAATAGCTGATAGAAAAAGGAGTTAAAGTAGCCTTCCCGAACAAATAAATTGGCAAGTGTATCTAATAATTGCATGGGTTCAGCATTTTTCCGCGATAAATGAGTAAACTTTAAATGTATCTCTGAGATGTACTATCACAGGCATTGCCATGGGCAAGTTTTATCCAATGATGAAACAGCAAGGCCTTGTGAGATAAAGATGATAGAAGGGGTACTATCAGGTGGCAGCTGGGTAATTACAACTCTCTATTTGGGCTCTGTAGTGATGCTGCATGTGATAAGTGGAGAATAATGAAGAAAAAGGAGTAGTGATAATACAGGAGCTAAATGGTAGAAAATAGCCTATCATAGCCCACAGCCCTCTGAGTGCCTATGGGGACTTTGAACTATCTTCTTCAGTTTTCAACCACAGAAAAAATACTCTCTCTTTCTTCTTCCTTTGCTAAATTTATGTCTGGTGGGACAAAAGGGAAAACTGAAAGGAAATCAAGGGTATGTGAAGAGAATATGACCTTTGCAAATAACACTGAAGGTCACTGTGTAATTATTCTAAAATAAAAGTATCCTGTAATCTTGTCTGTACCCACAAAAGATGTAAGACCATTTTTTAATGTGATTCCGAACAATTTTGTTGGGGATCATGGTTTACGAAAGGTCAGCTAAAGTATTTCTAATTATATCTTGTCTAGCTCTTTGCGCAGAAGAACACAAATGCCATTTGTTATGATAGAGTCAAATTGATTAAAGCGAGAGACTGTCAAAAGACAAACTCATCACACGTAAACAAAAATACTATGTCCTGCGTGAAGACTGGCTTTTGTAGTTTTTAAACAAAACACGGGAGGGGAAAATACCCTGCAGCTGGTCACTGAAACTTTAACCCCAATTTGTTTCTTTTTGTTTTTTCCTTACAAATAGTAACACCTACTCTAGCTCCTGGCAACCCTACCACAGTTTGCCATCTAGGTGGCTGTCTTAGGTATTTTCTCACTCCCCTGGGTAAGGTAATAGTTCCACAGCACTTCTTCCACTTGGAAATCTGGTATCTAAATGCCAGTTACACTGGATGTAGAATCATAGAATGATTCTAGATATAGAATATAGAATAAATATATAGAAAATTATATAGAATAATAGAATGATTCTATATAGAATCATGATATCTATACAGAATGATATGGCGTGGTTGTGCACATGTATGCATTCCTATGTGAAAGAACTGCGCGTAAAATATCTGCTGCTTAAAGATGAGCTGCAAATTGTTGCAATTTTTTTTTTTTATACTTAGCTAAACGGCTAGAGTAACAGCTAGAAGCGTACTGTGCATCGTTCATGTATCTTCGTGTCTTTTCTCTTCTTAGGACACCGACTCTGCATCGCCACCGACCTGACGTGACGGGGCACCTCACGTCACCGAAGGTGAGGTTGCGTCAGCACATTGCCAGGGTACAGAGCGAGTCTCTTAGGAACGGAAAGATTCAAAAGGAGACATTTCTTGGTGTAGGAAATGGTGATGTTTATTGATCTAGATGTTAGTGAACCCAGTAGTGAAACCGAGGAAATTTTATACAGTGCCTGGATTTGGGAGGCTTGTAGCTTGTTAGTAAAACTGAGAAAATCGTACTCAGTTTTAGGGGAAAAAAATGAACTCAACTCTTGTTCTCATCATGACAGAACCTGACTGGAAGTATGACAAAAGCATTTATGCGTTACAGAAATGAGTGACATGTAATAAAATATTTACAACTGAACAGAATGACTGTCTATAGGCTGAAATACCACAGCTGAATAAATGAGGAAATTCACATACACAAAAAAAAAAAGCTTTTTAAAGTATCTACATGATTCTGATGATTTCCCGTATATGATAAAATTGTAATGTCCATTCCAAATTTTTAAAAATTCAAATCATTACTATGTTTGGTGAGGCACTGAGATGACTCACACCACGTCCAGTCCTTCCTCTGATTTAAGATAAAGGTCCCAGTAAGAAATAGATACATATCACAAACCAGAAGTTCACGGTGGAAAGAATTATTAGGCCATCTCAGTCAGCAAGAGTAATTTCTCATTATTGACTGACTCCTGCTCCCCTGGAGTAATGCAGTTTTGTCATTGACCCACGAGGCCTTATTTATGTACAGACCAGTTAGTGCTTTGGCCGTGTAAGTGAAATACAACTTCGATCATATGGCTCTGCAGTGGTACCCAAATGGCGAGATTCCCTAGGACAGGATTCATCTCGCCTACCTTTACATGCCTACTTTCAGGCATCTAAGTCAGAGTTAGTCACCCTGCTGCTTTTTTTCAGTCAACAGGGAGAAACTGGCACCTTCAGAAAGCAAATTATGCGACCTGTGTCAGACATCCACCTTAAGGAGGGATCAATCACCCTCTGGAAATATCTATTTCTCTTGACTGAATGCAAAGGGAGCCTGGAGTGACTGGCTTAGACATTTAACTTTTAGATGACCGAAGACAGGTAAAACAAATTGCATCCTGACTTTAAAGGAGATTTGTGTCCAGTGAGATCAAGACAGGTCTCTATATTTGGACATTTCTCCCATTTTAAATCATGCTAAGTGCTTCCCAAACTGCAGTGATGAATAACCTTATTGTCATTCATCTCCATCAGTCTGGCTTGCATTTCACTCATCTTTGGCTACACAAAGCTTACACAGAGCTTTTCAGGTGGCTGTGATGACTTAGGCAGCCCCCTGCTCCTTCTACTGAACCCCTTCCTCCATTGGTCATTTCATAGAATCATAGAATAGTTAGAGTTGGAAGGGACCTTAAAGATTCTAGTTCTAACCCCTCTGCAATGAGCAGGGACATCTTCAGCTAGATCAGGTTGCTCACAGCCCTGTCCAACCTGACCTTGAATGTTTCCAGGGATGGGGCACCTACCAGCTCTCTGGGCAGCCTCTTCCCAAGTTTCACCACCCTCGTAAAAAATTTCTTCCTTATTTCAAGTCTAAATCTTCCCTCTTTTAGTTTAAAGCCATTACCCCTTGTCCTATTGCAACAGGCCCTACTAAAAGGTCTGTCCCCATCTTTCTTGTAGGCCCCCTTCAAGTACTGAAAGGTTGCAATAAGGTCCCCCCAGAGCCTTCTCTTCTCCAGGCTGAACAATCCCAACTCTCTCAGCCTGTCCTCATAGGGGAGGCGTTCCATCCCTCTGATCATTGTTATGGCCCTCCTCTCGACACACTTCAACAGGTCCATGTCTTTCCTTTGTCCATGTTTTTTCTTTCCATTTGTGTGGTCACATAGAGAAACAGACCAGGGCACTGACCTGGCTGAAAAGTGACTGGAGGGAAAAAAGTTGTTCTCTGTTTTGGCTCAAATGACCATACAAACAACTACGTTGGAAACATGGAAGAAATATCAGAAGAACAGCATCAGAGCTAGAGATTGCTTCCAGGCAGCCTCCACTCTATGCCTTTCCTTTCTGTCATCCACTTTTCTGGACTCAATACTAAAATTCTTACTAAGGCTTCACTGTCTTGCCTTTATCCCTGTAATTTTCTCCTCATCACCCACACTGCTCTTCCTCTCTTGTCTACCCAACAAGTACGGTCCCTTGGGGTGGCGTCCCTCACCCTACTCCCTCTTTAAGCAAACCACTTTCTTTGGGGGGCAGCAGAAAACATCTATGAAAGAATCAAGGGCTGTTTGCCAGTCCTATGTCTCAGACAGATGTTTATTGGCAGGGTCCATCATTTCCCTAGACACTCAAGATCCACAACTTTATCCTCACTTGCGATGACAGTGTAATGACTGTCCCTGCACACTCCCTGGCCATTTTGGTCTGCTCTCCTATTGCCTTTCGGTGGATGGATCAAGTACACAGTTCATAAACAAGTATGTCAGCAAAGCTGAGGGAGCAAGCAGTGTCTGGGAGGGGAGAGGGGAATGAGAACTCCTTAAATGGACATACTGACTGAAGAAAATATACTATCCAGCTCTGAAAATCCAGGGGTTTGAAGGAAGAACTGCCCCACAGATTGGAGCTTGTATTGGTTAGGAAAATTATTTAATTTTGGGTAAACGGTTTCAAGGCTTAGCATCAAATTGGCCCTTGATGTTGCCTGCTGAAATGGTACACAGAGCAAAACGTGGGACTTTCTTTACCTAGCAAGAAATTAGCCTTTTAGCTCAAATCACGACTTCACTTTCAAAGTGGATTTCCTGTTTGTCCTCACTTGTTGGGCTTTGGTTCACTCAGTTCACATCACACCTTGGCATGCATCAGCTGGATTCCTCTTTGGTGAGCCTAACCCAGAAGACGTGCTCCAGAAGTGCAAGTACCGTGCTCCCACTTCTTTTAGGCATTCAGTCCCCCTGCAGCTAGTCCAGATTTACCCTCTCTGAAATGCACAGAGTGTGGATGTGGGATCCTCAGCACCAACTGCTTTACCCTATCAATCTGCTCCTGCTGGTCCAAATGACTTTACTGGTGGAGATGTATCCTATATATTATCCAGTATGATAAAAATTACTTCTGTTTCATATTTGCTCTACTCCCAAGACCCTGAAACAAAGTCAGAAACCAACTGTTACTTTTGTGAAATGAAACTGAAATCAGGCTTTGACACAGATGACCAAGACCCACTAACAAATTTTAGCTTTGCAGTCCTGGTATGATCCCTGTCAAAAATCAGGACTTTTCCCCTGGCTGTTTGCAGTCTTAGATTGCACTCTTTTACTCATGGATTTCTAGCACCTTAGTCCATAAAATGTACATCCATTATACAACACTTTTACACCTGCATATAACTGTTTATAGATATGAAATTCTACGCTTATACCCTTGCTCTGTGCTGCTTCCCGATTTCTTCTTTTCTTACCAGTCTCGTTTTACCCCCTGAAATTACAAGGCCTATACCAGGGAAGCGAAGTCAGAAATTTTCATAATTTTTAAGTGTATTCATAAAGGCAGGGAATAATCTGTTCTCCGTGTCCCTGGTAGATAGGACAAGAATTGATGAGCTTAAATTTCTGCAAAGGGGATTTAGGATAGTCATTAGGAAAAACTTTCTAGTTAAGCCTTGGAATAGATTGCCTAGGGAGGCTGTAGGATCTCTATCACTGGTGTTTTTTTCAAGAACAGGTTAGACAAGTGTCTGTCAGGAATGTCATAGGTATAGTTTATCTTGCCTTGAGGGGTGCGTAGGGAGTCGATGACCTCTCAAAGTCCCTTCCAGCCTCTTTTTCCTGTGATCTTCCAAGGTATTCTGAATACCTTATTTACCTCTATCAGTATATCTCAGTATTTCTAATACAATGTTTATCCAGCACTGTGATTCGAAAATTCATAATCCTCTGAGACCACAGATCACTCAGAAGTATGTGTCTTGTTTATCCATTGGTGCTTGACACTAGTGCAAACACTGGTGATCAACTATTTTTCTCCATCTGGAATGCTGTCTATCATATTTTGCCCTATTCCCAATTCTCCTGGTAAACTGTCATCCATATTTGTAAGTCTGACATACCATTGAACCTGCATTTCAAATGTTAGTCAAGATGAAAAACCTATTGATAACACCATGAAGACCAACTAGCTTATTTATACCACCATTTTTTGAAACCTTCCTTTTGTCAACAGAAATATTTTATCAGACAGTAGTTCTCTAAAACCGAGTGATGTAAAATATCAAAACATATTTTCCTCTTAAATAATTACGTGTACTGGGCGACATGATGATTTTTTGCACCCAAGAAAATCACAAATAATGTAGCACTGTAGACAGAACAATATTCATTAACAACACAAACCCCTGAAACATGGGGAAAAAACAGAAAGTGATTGGTATTGTACACTGGCATCGTATTGTGATATGGTGGTCTCCTCTTACCCATTTCTAGGCTATTTCCTTCCTCTTTCTCTCTCATTTCCTTCCTGGCTATGGTTCCTTGCCAGACTGTTCAGTCTCGCTGCCTGTAACACCTGAATTCATGCCCATGAACTTGGCAGCAGTCTGGTTTGGGAGACAGGGAAAGCTGCCCAAAGCCACCTGTTGAGAATGCCCAGCCCTCCACTGGAAATACGGAGGTACATGGCACTAAAGAGCTTCCGTCCCACACAGCGCTAACTGAGCGGTTAACCAAAAGCCACCATCCTCGTGTTGTGTCCAGCTCTGACGCCTGACTGAATTCTAGGGTTTCTCCCAAGTCAAAACTTGTGGTTATGCTGTGCTATGTGATAGGATAGGACTCAATGAGGAGAGCTGCTCTCCACATCTCTGAGAGATATCTCCTATCTTGTTTGAAAGCTGACATACCCTCCAACTCTGCTGAAGCTATTTTAGTTAAGCTACCACAACTCAATTGGCTAAATCCTTACTAGTGATATGTAGTTAGAGATCACCCAGAGCTGATACTGGGACTGTGGATCTTGTCCTTAAGAAACTTTAAGATCTTCATTATTTTCTCAGAAATGTCAGTGGAAAACATAATAATAGCAAAGGATGGGCAGGGACTGATTTGTCAGCAATGACATCAATTCCAATGTGCATCAAAACACAGTGGCCTGACAGAGATAAATGACAAAAAACCAGCTCTCCCACAAAAATTCTCATTCTTGCTGTACAACAGGCGATTATTTCATTTAATCAAATTTTCAATTAAGCTGCCTACAGTGTTGGGAAGCCACAAAGTCATTTAATAGACGGCAGTTAGAATGGGCTGGAGAGGAAATATTTAAGCTGAACTGTTCCTGATGGGATTTCCCAAGCTCAGGAAATTCTCACATAAAGGACATTCTGAGAAAGAAATTAGCTGGCTTTAGAAGGACCAAATTCGTAAACCTTTTTCTAGATTTGAAATCTTGAGCTGAAAGCGGCACGTTATCGGCTGCTTTTGCAATGCACACATTTTACACATTTACAAACAGGATGGATTCCCCTTATTGCATTAGGATACAAATCTGAGGAACCTAGGGTTCTTCTCAGAAATGTTGCTCTGTGTTGGACAGAAAGGAATAGAGGTGTCCATGCTGTCACATGGTAAAGGCTACTTGAATTATACATATTTTTGAAAAGTAGACACGAAAGCAAGTGGACCACCTCTCAAAACACTTGCTTTCCAATTCCTGCCCTGCAGTAGATGTTCAGTCCATAAACAATCATTCAGAGAGCAATTCAGGTTTCTAAACATAAACCCATTTTAGGTGCCCCGTTTGGTATACTGCCCAGCCTCCAGCTGGGCAGACTGTGTGCCTCCTGTAGGTCCTGCCTGCCTCTGCCAGCCCCACGCGGATGTTTTGGATCCCTTCAGATGTTTACAATGGCAGTAGGTGCTTATATTTAGGCTCTTGAATTGCACCCTCGACTTGTATGTGCTCCAGTTTCCTGTCTGTAAAATGATAAAATAAGCCTTGCTTTCTCCCAGCCTCAGTCTGTGCCAGCGTTTGCGGAGCTGACACAAATTTTTGGAGGTCCGAGAATGCCAAAGACCTTTCCAGCCCAAAAACCTCATGAATTGGGTAGAAGTTTGTGCACAGAACTTGTCGTGGGATCTTTACAGGAAGCAACCGTCTGTCTGTCTGCTTTTTGTGGATGGCTAATTCCCTTCCCTGAAGCATCTTTCATAGCTTGATCATGGGCTACATGGTCTGGCCCTGCACCCTGGCAATCCCGGCTGACATCTCGTCGAGAGAAGCTGCAAACCCTCCAGAAGGAGGGCTTTTCCCTATTTCATGTACGTATGGAATGGCCTCAGCCAGTGCCTCTCCTCATTCTGGAGCAGGACAAAATCATACCAGCTCCCACTCATTAATTACACATTTAAGGTATTTGTATAGAATAGCACTGTTTGCCAAAAATATAGAGCTATTCTCTGCTTGACATCCAAACAAATAGAAAATTCTGCTAAGAGTCTATTTTCTTGTTCTGTAAAGAATTTCAATAAGGTATCTTTCATTTTAAAAAGTCAATCTTCTCCTTATTTAAAGGTATTAAGCAGTCCTCCATTCTGGTGGCTGCTTTTCAGATGCTTCAGGCTCTCTGATGATCAGAGATCAAGAATATCACCCCCTGTCCTTCTTTGGAGCTGGGATTTGTGACAGCCCATGGTAAATGCCCTGGAACAGAAAAATATTCTACAGATAATTTAACTGCACCAAATTATTTTGGAAAGTGTTTATTTAAGAGGACTCTGCACTTCAGCGATACACTGATTGATTTGATATAAAGAGAAAGTATTCATTTTCTGGTTGTATTATTTTATCATGTTAGCTTTCTATTGAATTTTGCTTTTTGTTGCATGGGGAATTTTTTCTCAAAACAAATGTATTAGCTACTCAATTTGAATTGGTTTTATTTGATTTCTGATTGTGTTTTTCCCTCTAGCTGAATTCCATTTGGTACATCTATCCTTTTGATTTAAGTATTTCCCCGAACTGACCGCTAGGAAGGCCTATACCAACCTAGCGGTAGGAATTGACTGCTAGGAAGGCCTACGGCATCAGGATACCATTTTTAAGCATTTCCCCTGAGTAATTAGTTTAATCGCTGTAGCGCCCCAGCAAGAAAGTTCGCGTACCTCCAGACCTGATTTCTCACCATTTTGGGTATTTACCATTTCTTGGGCTAGCTGGGATCGATGGGGGGCAAAAGCCAACATAACTATCATGAAACGGAGGAGCCGCTCCGAAGCCCCATGCTGGCCCACTCAATGGTCTCAGATTAGTGATCTCCCACCAGTGTGAGCTCAGAAAGAGTTTCAAACCTTCTGCCTCGCACTTACCGGTAAAATAGGTAAAAGACAGCCAACAAAGCAGCCAATCCTGGCACGTGGTTGGTGGCAGTGGAGGCTGCTGAGAAGAGTCCCAGTTCCAGCCGGTGCTGCTGGGATCTTGGGAACAAGCCTGAAAATCACAGGCTTATGGATGATTTTGAGCTAAGAAGCAGCAAAGCTATGAATAGCTGTGGAAAAAGTAAGACAGATTAGACACACCAATGGAAAGGTCCACATTGTACAAAGTTACTGCTTTGTCATAGCGCCACAGCCATTTTCCTCCTGAAATTGAGATGTCAAGCACTGAAATATCAAGGAATTTCTAAATGGTTTTGTTTCTTTTAATACTTTGTCTTTGGAGACATCCCCGAGCTCAAAGCATGAGAAATTTAAGGTACTACAACAAATGGCATCAGCCGCTCATCTCCTGACAGTAGGCACGGGGTAATTTAGGCCTTATCTGAAGTTACTGAAGTCAAGAATATGACTCAGCTATACCTACATGTGTTTCAGTCACTTCTCCAATTACAAAGTAGATAATCTCTAACTGTTAGTATTCTCAGGGGAAAAGTTAATTTACCTGCCAATCAGTTTGTAGATTAACCTTCCAGCTTTGTCATGAACTTATCCTGAGGAATACCTCTACTGCTCCATGACCTAAAAATGTTTAATGTTCACAACATCATGTTGAGTCCACGATGGGACAGGCTAGTTAAGCAGCTGAAATATGAAATCATAGAATCAGAGAATCATGGAACGGTTTGGGTTGGAAAGGACCTTAAAGATCATCTAGTTCCAACCCCCTGCCCTGGTCAGGGACACCTCCCACTAGACCAGGCTGCTCAAAGCCCCATCCAGCCTGGCCTCGAACACTTCCAGGGATGGGGCTTTTGCACAGACAAACAGAAGCAAAATTTCTCGTTCAACTTCAGCAACGGCTCTTGTGAGCAAAGTCCTGAATGTGGAGTTTGTTCAAAATCAGAACCTCTGAGTGCCTCAGTGTCCTCATTTTATTTGATGGTGCCTCATTTTATTCAATGGGAATAAGAACTTCCTTAAGGGTACCAGGGATATTCTGAGGGTTGACTGGTCAAAGTTTATGGGGAGCTAGAACACATACACTGTTTACAGAATTGATGTTTGTGGAACATGAAGTGTGCTTGTGCAGCTAATTAGGAGGATAGCAATCCACACAGACATGACCTGATGTGGGAGATGTGACTTTAGAGATGATGGAGAAAGCTATAATTGAATACAGCCAACTCTGTGATCCTAACAAACACACACTCACAGAACTGTGTGAAAACGACAAGCCTGGGTCCCTAGATTTGAACATTTAAATCTACACGTGTGCATTTAGATTCCACTGCCAAAACGGACTATTAGATCATAAAATTTGATCTGCAGTATATTAAAGCTATTACTTCATCACCCAATTAATTCTGTATGGAGCCCAATAACTTCTGTTTGATGAAAGGATAATTTGTGTTTGACTAATGCATAACTTCTAGCAGAATATCTGGTCTTGATCTGACAATAGCTGGAGACAGAAAACCTATTGCATGGTAGTTAGTTTGAATGGTTAATCCCACTCACTGTTAAAAAAAAAAGGTATCTGACTTCTGTCCTGGACTGACTTAGCTTCAGATTGAACCACAGATTCGTTCTGTACTAAATTCAAGATCACTTCAGTGCTCAGTGTTTTCTCCCAGGAAAGGGATTTATGTACTCTAATCAAATCTCTTCTCAATTTTCCTTCTCATAAGATAAAGAAAAAAGATTATTTTTTTCCACTTCTTAAATCACTTACTGCAATTTTTTCAGCACTCTCTCCATTTTTTCAAACGTTTTTGAAAAACTACCAAAACTGAACCCCATATCCTAGCTGTTGTCTTGGCAGAACAATGTATGCAAGTGCTATCACCCCTCTACTTTTATTCATTACTTCTATGTTTGTACAGCCAGGATGTGCCCCTCATGGCAGAGCATTGCATTGGGAGGGGTTGTTGAATTCGTAGCCTGCTAAAACCACACTTTGTAGGACACTATTCACTATTAATTTTTCTGTTTGGCTTATATTTAGCAAACCAAAAGAAGCAGCTCCTTTTCCTCAGGCATTTGCTTTCTTTTTCTGGGCCTGACCATTCTGCTTCCTTGATCACAGAATCATGGAATGGCTTAGGTTGGAAGGGACCTTAAAGATCACCTAGTTCCAACCCCCCTGCCATGGGCAGGGACACCTCCCACTAGACCAGGCTGCTCAAAGCCCCATCCAGCCTGGCCTTGAACACTTCCAGGGAAGGGGCATCCACAGCTTCCCTGGGCAACCTGTTCCAGTGCCTCACCACCCTCACAGTAAAGAATTTCTTCCTCATATCCAATCTAAATCTACCCTCCTTCAGTTTGAAACCGTTACCCCATGTCCTGTCATTACACTCCCTGATAAAGAGTCCCTCCCCATCTCTCCTGTAGGCCCCCTTTAGGTACTGGAAGGCTGCTGTAAGGTCTCCCCGGAGCCTTCTCTTCTCCAGGCTGAACAACCCCAACTCTCTCAGCCTGTCCTCATAGCAGAGGTGCTCCAGCCCTCTCATCATCTTCATGGTCCTCTGCTGGAACTGTTCCAACAAGTCCATGTCCTTCTTGCGCTGAGATCTTCTTGATCTTTCAACAGCCTGCAGCGTGCCATGGGACTCCCTAGACCTGCTCTATCCTGCATTGCCACTCAACACAGCAGTTTGGATTTACATCGTTAATGTCATTCCTAGGTGCCGCAGAGGTCTCCATGGCTAAAGCTTTTCTACTTTACCTAGGAGGACTTCCAGCTTCGCAGACTCAGGAGTTTCTTCTGGATGCGCCCTGTCTCTTCATCATGTGAGCCTACACACAGACCAATACCCTCCTACTGCTGTCCCTCTGGTTTCTACGCCACGAGCTGGGCTGTCCTGGCTGAAGCCACTCAATGGTGCTGCACGCACCTACGCTGGGTCTGTGCAAGCCCACGATCCCAAAGAGCATGCTGTGCACATCAGAAGGCAAGGGTAGCTGTTGTCTGTCTAGGTTGCCCCAACACATGTGAGTTAAAAGCAGTAAGTTTCAAAAGATGTCCACTACATAATAAAACCTTTTTTAAAAACCAGTAAAAACGACATCCAGTCTCGAAAGTCACAGTGAGGAGAGAGAGGAGGCCAGAGTAAAATGTAGGACTGAATATGGCACTGAATTATCTGAGGCTTACAAGTTGGCAAAGACAAAATGCCTGAAGTAGAAGGTGGCAGCTGAAATCCATACTAGGAGTAAAAAACTATTGATAAACTAGAGAGGGGAATTATATGAGGAACAGAGATCGCTGTTAGCCAAAGGGAGATGTGAGAGATGCTAAAGGGAAGAATTATATTTGTTCTGAGGAGGGGGAACATAGACAATCGAGCACATGAAGATTGCTGACGGTAGAGGCTGGGAACGGAGACAACAGTCTGGCCATACGGACTTGTTCCCACTGTTCTCAGCTTACACCAGTGAATCCGTAGGGAAAGACCTCCTGCAATTTATACCTCCTGCAATTCAGAAAACTCTGCATCCACCTCTGAGGCCTATGGCTCAGGTAGTAACTTTGCTCTAATAGCAGGTCTAATATCCACAAAACAAAAAGTAGCAGTTATCTCAAGGCATTTTTCGTTCGGAAGTTATTTTAATAGGCAGCTGATGCCAGTCAGAGCTGTACCTGTCCCTCATACATTTCTAAACTCAGTGTTAAGGAGAACTTAAGGTGACTAGGAGGGATTCACCAAGGAAATATCATATTTGATAACTAAATTTCTTTTTCTTAACTGATGACTGGGTAGAAGAATGGGTACTTTATTGCTTACGTAGCCTTTAGCCAGCAAAGCAGGTCAATATTTGGCTCTTGCACTGCTCAATGTAGGCAAGCAGTTTAGTTACAACACTGAGAGAGAAAGATGGTGACAGCCAAAAACCACTGTTGAAGGCAGTAGGTCCCTGGGAGGAGAGAGAGAGAATCTTGTTCGGCAAAGTGGTAACATTTTGGAAGCTCACAAAAGCTTGTGATACTGGTCAAATGCCAGGAATCAGATGTTAAGCAGATTAAAGAATGGACTGGCTCACCAGCTGCAAGTTGAATGAATGCAGAAGGCTTCATCTTGGATCAATGAGCTCCAAAGCAGACTAAAGCCTGCTGATGAGGGAGCCCCAGTGCACCGTCTTGCCTTCCTAGTGCCAGGAGGGTACCACCAGCAGCTGATGCTCAGCCCCAGCAGAGGGAAAGCAAGGGATCCTTGCCTGCATCAGGAACAGAGCTTTTTGTTGTTTTGTTTTGTTTTCTGAAAACCCACAGTGTAATAGTATCCCCAAACTACCAGATGATTATCGAAAGTTTAAGATATATACAATTTGTCTCCTTGGAGTACTTCACAATATTAGCTTTAGGTTTCAGAGTGTTGAGTGTTAAATTACTCATCACAAACAAAAGAACTACTGCAGGATAGGTGTTGATACTAATGCCTGATAGCTGTGCATAATGTTTTGATTGGCAGAAGGTAGTCTGACTACTACAGGAAGCAATTGGCCAGAGGATCTTGTTGAGGCACAAATAGTCAAAAAGCAAAAATTGTGCATGAGAGGAAAAATTTGCACAGAGAAATGTGAAGCTCTGTCTACTAATTCCCTACCAAATAAAAAAGAGCTTTTTTCTTACCGGCCAATTTGTCTTCTTTGCAATGTGAAGAGAAATATGAGACTCTGAAGGCAGAGACACGTATTTGCATGCGAAACAGTGGTGCTTTAAGAAGTTTTTGCCCTATGGTCATCAGAAGGTAAATGGGAATTTATGCTGGTGAACAACTTCTCATTAAGGTAAAATGTGAAATAAACCATGAATGCAGGACAGAGTGGAAGAGATAGAAATTGTAATAACACTCAAGGAAATGTACGCAATGCCAAACCGAAAAGAAAAAAAAAAACATTATGTCCTTAGTCTGGTTATGAAGGCACTGGCATGGCATGATTAGTGGGACAAGGGACCAAGACAACCAGCATTCCATGGAAACTATTTTCCATCAAAGAAGAAAGTTCCCATCCGAGGAAAAGGTGGAAAAGGGTCTTCTTCTATCTTCATTCATCTCCTGATCTGAAGTTCCCTTTCCCTTAAAGCCCCAACCAAAAGGAGAGCTGGATATTCTCTTCTCTTTGGGAATCAGCGGTTATAGAAGAAAACATATGAGACACTTTGCTATGTAGGGAGCCAAGAGAATTAAAGAAATATGCATAACATGGCTGTTTCCTACTGTCAACAAGGGGAGAAATTCTGTGGGAGAGGGCTGATGCCAAACATTTTTCAACACTTGACATGTCAGCAAGGTTCTGGCAGGTGTCCTTAGGAAAACAGAGCACTCGTCTGAGCATGTTCAATACCCCCTTGGGAAACACTGTTTTCTCAGGCTGTGTGAAGCACCCTGTGCATTTGCACTAGAAAATACAACTTTTCTCCATAGGAGATAAACCCTGAGATTTACCCATTGGAGGTGCTGATGTGAAAAAAAAAAAACAACGAGAGAACACAGCTTTAATGGTCTGAGAAGCTTTAGAGAAAATCAGTGCTTCTGCATTAAACATAAGCGAACCATAGGCTCTGTGGAAGGGAAATTACCTACTGCAGCTGGTCAGAAATGGTCAGCTTGGCACAGGCTGCCACATCTCCTCTGGCAGGAGAGAGAGGGACAGAAGGACTGGATTGTGAAGGGAACACCTACGTGATGTGGGTGTGTCACCAGCACCAAGGAGCAATAGGGTGCAGAGACTGGCAAGGGACATAGGACACAAATTGTAGTAAAGAGAAACTGAAAGTGTTAAATGAATCCATGTCCCGGAGTAAAGACTTCTGAAGGCAAGCTCAAACTAAGTGGTCTCCAGACGCTTTCAAGAAGGTCTGGGCATAGATCTCCTACACCATCATAGCCAAGACTGGGGTTTACGCATCCCACTTGCTAACAAGTGGAGTGTTAATATACTCAAGAAGAGCAGGAGGAGCATCAGACTTGAAGTGTGGGTGTTAAAAAGTTTCAGGGTTTTATTTATGGGAGGCCAAGGTTAGCCGAAATTACCATAAACCACGTTTTGCCACTGCCAAAAGGGACCTGTCAACTTTCCCACCTCCGCCCGTAAGAACAGAGAGATTATTTTTCCAGCTACAAGTGTATCATTTGCAAATTAAATATAAATGAGGAGAGATTTGATGGTTCAGCCACAATCTTGATGGCATCTGACAAAAAGGCAGGAGAGGAAAGTCCACATTAAATTATGTGCTTGACAACTTGAATTTTTACACAGAAAACCCCAGAATGTTTTGGGTTTGGTTGACAGATAATTAATTAATCTTAATTAATTACATTAATTAATTAACACTGGCAACACAGTCCCAGCCCTTATTATCAATATAAGAAAGACCTCAGAGACCTGCCAAAACTTAGTGGTCATGAATACAAGGAATTTGCAGGGAAGTTCGAGTTTAGACATGCAACTGTTAGTCCCACCTATCCCAAACCTAACAGACATCTAATAATAGCACATCCCATGAAAGAAATAAAATCACGGAGTCCTAATCTGATCTGCTTTTTGGACCGTTAGGCAAAAAGATAGCACCAAGAAAAGCCAAGGCTGTCTTTCTGGGAACACCTGTAGTTAGTAGAAAATTTAAAACAAAAGCGTGGGCATGGTTTGAAAGCAACAGCAGGGCACACATCCGACTGTGGGTATAGAAAGAGAAAAATGAAGCCAAACAAAGTCAGTCAAGTTCAGGGTCCTGAGAGCTCTTAGCACTCTTCATGAGAATGACAGTGCAATTATTTATGCTCAAACACACTACGTTGAGACCTGAGGGCAAAACAGGTATCTCCATGTTGATGGAAGGCAGAGACATTGCCGGGTGCTGAATTGCTTGTTTTGCCCAGAGAAGTCCAAAACTGGAAACAGCTGCATCATCTTCAGATTTCAGATTCCTAAACGTAAAAAGTTTGGGACAAAGGAACTTTCCACTGTCCAGTGACACAAGAAAAACTGCTTGCAAGGATGTCGCAGAGACCCACAGTGTGAGATAATTAATATATTTGTCACAACTATTTTGGATTTTGATGTTTATTGATAATTTCTGATGGCTTTATGCTTAATGGTGAAAGGAAAATGAGGGATTGTTATCTCCAGGAAGGTACAGTAGGAGCTGGTTGAAGTTGGTTGTTATGTTCTTCAGGGATTCATATTTTGTGATGTTGACCAAACTAGAACTCAGATATTGAGCGGAGCAGATCTCTGTCAGATTCTTTGGCTCAACCATTGCTCAGAAGAGGTACATGCTTCTCCTATAGCAAACTTAAGCAAGATTATTATTTTCTCTCTCTTTAACATTGTCTGAATCAGCTGACCAAGCTTATGATCTTTGTCCTTTTGGAGAACTTGCTGCAGAGCACACAAATGGTTTTTCAGCAGAGGCAGCACTTTCTCTCTGTTTCAGATTTCTTTTATGGAGGGACTCAGCTCTTCCAAATCTTCCTGTTGCAGCTCTCTCTACAAACTTCTCATGGACTCCTTAGGGATCTTCCTTTCGTTTTCTTTAACACTTACATCCATTTAGATGGAATTAATTCTGGTTGTATTCTTTCTTCTCTCATTCTGCTGCTAGATTAGTTTTGAATGCTCACAGGCTGTTAATTATCACAAGCTAGAGCTTTGACACAGTTACGTCTCTGGCTGCTTTACTGTCGTATTTCATTAACTTTTTAAAACCATTCTTCAAAAATTTTAATGGCCCTTTTTGTCTCTTGAATAATACCAGTTTGGGCTTTACCCTTGCCTTCCTCCTCCTTTTGCTTCTTAGCTAAGGTTACTTTCTTCGCAATCTCTCATTCAGTGACTGTCAACCTGCACCCGAAGCGGAGCCCCAAAAGTTAGTCCCTGTCTAGTCTGCACACAATGTCCTTGATGGTAATTACAGGGCTGCTGCCCCGGATATTATGTTCTGGTATTGAAAGCGCTCGCTCCGAAGCAAGTCTGGGTACAGCGCATCTGCAACCCAGCTCTCCTGTGTTACGGACAAGTGCTCCAGCCCCTGGGCAAAGCAAAAGTGGCACCACAAACCCTCCCACAAGAATCAGCCCTTCCCCGTTGGGCACCTGCTTTCAGGCGATGGCTTGGAGGCAAGTCCCAGCAGCTCTCCCCTCTGCCTCCACTGACTCTAGGAGGAACCCTGGGGCTGGTCACAGGCTGGAGCTTCCCTTTGACCACAGCTGGTTTTTTCCCCCAAAAGGAAGATTTTTTTTTTCCTACCAGCTCCCTGGTATAAACTTATTCAATAGTGAGAAAATGTTTGGGTTTTTTTCAGGAAAATACAATTAAAAATATAGTTTTATTTAATGTCTAAATATTTTTCATAATATCAGTTGTGATTAAGATTGCTGTGGGAAGATTCACACCCCTGAAGGCTTCACTACCCTCAATTTCAGAAATTTGTACTGGGAACAAATCCGGTGTATACTGTATACTGACACTGCTTTCACAAATAATCTAATAATGATATATACTATCCATGTATCCTCTGATTGAAAAACAGAGAATGAAATCTAAAACACAGTGACAGAATTATGAAATTAAATATGGCTGAAATTCAGTCTTTTTCAAAACTGGTGTTTGTGCGGCATATCAGAAACATTTGATATCACCCTAAACTGAAACAATAACAAATTCTCAGATGTCAGCATTTCTTACGAGAATGATATTCCGTATCTCAGCGGTCTTGTCTAACAGGATTTTCTCAGCACTGTTTCCAAGGCTTTTCCTCCTTAAAAGATATCATTAATACCTCCATGAAGACATTAACTTATTTTTCTCTCTTCATTACATTTCTTTTAACATGTTAGTGTACACCTATTGACTTAATAATTAGCATTATTGTGTTGCGTATAATGAAATAACCAGTTGTGTCCTATTGGAGAATCCGATTCAACCTCTGTTCCTTTTGTTTTATATCAAAGCACCATTAAAAAGTTACAAAGTCATCTAGTCCATCTCGTTCTGCTCAAAGCATGGCAAACTTCAAAGCTAGATCGAGTTGCTCAGGGCATTGCCCAGCAGAGTTTTGAACATCTCTAAGTCACAATCAAATGACGTGAAAACTTGTAAGAGGCTTGAAGCCTGGACCTGCATCTCCCGTTTACCAGCACCAGTCCATCCATAGTGCCGTAAATCATTTTGATGTGTAAAGTAAACAAGAATGAGTAGCCTTTCCGTAAGAAAAAAGTGCTTGCTTTATCTACTTGCATATGGTTGACAAAAATGACTGACATCAATCTACAAAAAGTACAAAAATGCAAAAATGTACAGCCGTTGGGCTGGTTAATACACACTAAGAGAGGGAAGAAACCCAAAACAGCTGTTCTCAGCAAACCAGCTTGTGTTTATCTTGTTCTCTCTGTTTACCCCCTAACTTTGAATTCCTTGGGGCATCCACCTTTTCCTGCGCCTGCCTTTCAGACCACAAGGATTTTAGATCAAGGCTCATGTGTAGCTTTCTGCATTCTGCGAGGTTGATTTAAAAAAAAAAAAAAGTAATAACGAATATAACTAAAGAATGAGTAACAAAATGAGTAACAATATCTCAATAGACACTGTAATTAGCAATACACCATTTGTGAGCTAAAAGTTTTTACGTTAAGTGAAAAGAGAAGAATTAAATTATTATCTCTGTTATTACGGTGTTCTTCCATTTCCAGATGTATTCTCTAATAAAATCCTAAACAAGGTGCAGGCATGCACTAGTCTGTCGTGCTACTGCTATGTTGCCAAACAGGTAGCATGGATTTCCCTCAGCAACCTATAAAAAGTGCAGAAGTGAATGAAGCAGGATTTATGGTTAGAGAAAGAGATTACGGAATGAGACTTAAGCACATGCTTAACTGCTTTGCTGAGCTAAGGCCTACATGGGGGCACTGATAACTTTAACATTTGCAAAATCCTTCATGATAGCAAACCACCATTAACCCTAAAATGGTTATATCAAATGACATCATGATGCCAGCAGCCTATTAACAGAGCTTTTATTTTTAATGGAAGTGGAACTGCTCCTCTTACTGTATCCTATTTCGTGTCTTGTAAAGGTGTTGTTTTCTATCATTTTACTGCATAAATAACCTAGACTGGTTAAAAATTGGATACCAATTTTTGTCATGAAAACTTAGTTCTGCAAGATGGTACTGTACTTTTATTCTTAAGGAATAGATAATGAACTTCAAATAATGTGGAAAAAATATATGTAAGAGTTGAAATTATTGGGTTTTCTGAAGACGATAGATGAAATATTAAAAGGAATATCTTTAATCGGTAATTATTCTCTGGAGAAGGCACAGGTCATTATTTTTTAGATCTGATTTTAGAACCGGCTATAGATGCAGTATAGCAGCAGTTTTTCGTACCACGGCTGGTTACAGTTATCATAATAAGGCAAGTTAAAGTGGGGAAAGTGGTATAATTACATGCATGGTTTTGCAGCTCTAGGTTACTGATTCATATCCAGGTCAGATAACTAATAGCAGGAACTCATTCTCAGGAATTATAACTGATTTTGGTACTGTTCAAGACACTTAAATAATAAAAAAGGTGACAGTGTAGTGTTTATTCAATACTTCACCATTGTAAATTATTGCATATGTAGTAGCTTCAGAATAACTCAGTCCTGTCACAAATTTGATCTGAGATAACACATGATGAGAAAGCCTCCAATAGTCTTTAGTGTGATTATTTTAAATACATATGGCCAGACTGTCTCTTGCATCAAGATTCCCTCACGCCCAAACTCCCTGATCCTCCCTGATCCTTGATCTGTTCCTCAAGCTGATCTAGTCCTTATGGTGCTGCCTACGGATCTGCAAGACATCAGATCCCAGCAGTGGTTGGCAGGTGCCTGTAGTCCTTTCCTTCCCAAAGCTCACAGATTTAGGCTGGAAGCCTTCACCTCCCCACTTGGGGACTCCCAGCTACCTGTGACCCGAGTCCTGGGAAATGGGTCCATTGACCCTACATGTAATGAAGATTTAGTCATAAAATACCGCCTTTTAAAATAAAAAAGGAAATTATTTTGTGAATGGAGAACTGCTATCGATTTGCTGTCACAGTCTATGTTGTTTGGATATTTAACTACTCAATCAAAGCTACTGGCGTCCCTTGCTTGAGACATTTGATACAGATTGCTTCCCCAGGGTACCTCCTCCATTTATTTCAGATGTCCTGTTGATTCCTCCAGGTAATCTGCATAAAATCTACACTCTATATATATGTATACACACACACATACACACACACACACACACACCCATTTTCTGGAAGGGCACAAACTTGATCAAATCACCATTTCATCTTTCTATCTGGTCAGCCTTTCTTCCAATGCTAAGGACTAAAGAGTGCAAGAAGACGTGTGAGATAATCACAGCACAGCTGAGGTGGGAGGGCACCTTTGGAGATTGTCTAATCCAACTCCCCTGGTTAAGCAGGGTCACTTACAGCAGGTTGCTCAGGACCCTATTCAGTCCGGTTTTTAATATCTCCAAAGTTGGAGAGTCAACCTTTCCAAGAAGCCTGTTCCGGTGTCTGACCACCCTCACAGTGTAAAATATTTTTTTTTTTATGTTCAGGCTGCTGATCTCCTGCAGCTCCTTCACTTGGCGGCATGGACCCTCCACCAGTGCCCACCTCCCGGGGGCAGGGAGGGAGCCCACCTCCCGCTGCCCCGGCCTCAGCGAAACCCTCAGGCACCCCGGCAGCCCCAGACCCAGGCATCTGCGTCCTTCTTCAGGAGCTCGCTCTGTCTTGAGGCCTCTCATGTGCTGGGGTAGCTGCTCCAGCAAGTGCTGGGGACCATGCCCTGGGGGACCACTACCATTTCTGGTCCCATTTCCCGCACCCTTCTGCGCAAGTGGCTGCCCAAAGTGCTGTGCCTGCTGGCTGCCTCTGTCAGCTGCGCTTTCAGGTAGGGAGGATGAAGGTTTCTTGAAGAAGCTGTCTGGAGCTTTCCGTAGGACCAGTGTGGATTGCACAGCAGGAACAATCCTGGTGCCATAGGATTTAAGGCAAAGTAGCTGCACTGAGCCACACAATGAAACCTGTGAACTTGCAGCTGGCTTGGAGGAAGTTCATCAAAGCAAAAAAAATGAAGAAACGGGGAGAAAGGAAACGACAAGCAGTAGGCCAAGGAGCAGGAATCTGGAGTTGAGGTTTGGAAAGGGATGACTACTGTGCTTCAAAGAGGCAGCGAGGCAGTTTCAAGCCACAGTGTTGGTAGAGAACAAAGCTCCTGCACAAATAAACAAGTGCTGACATTAGTGAATGAAGAGAGCGATTGTTAAAAACAACCCCAAACAAACCCTGGAACAAATTCCTAACGGCATCATTCTCATTAGGAACGTGGCAAGGACTCTCCTTTCTCTCTCAAGGCACTTCTGCACAACATCTGGACAGGCGATCGCATGTACCCCTAATGACAACTCGAAGACTGGCACAAAAGCAGCAAGAAAAGAGGAGCCGTAAATGGCAGATCTGAAAGATGCTTTCAAGCATCCAATGGAGTAGTTTTTCCCACAAACCACTTGCCAACATCCTGACACACAAACACCTCTATATTTATACAGTATGTGATTTATATCTTGCCAATTGCAATATACGTCTCTTTAAGGATGGCTTCTATCCATACTGGCACCAGCAAAGAGCTCACAATATTTCTGCTCTTCAGAGATTAAAAAGAAAATAACTATGTGATGTGTCAAAGAGAGGTAACAGAAGCTGGATATATGTCAACAGAAGGCTTCTAGCACTAAAATACAGACAAGGTAACTGATATGCAGATTGTTCTGAAATTCATCACTTTTGAAGATAAAGCATGCAATTAGAAGGTTTTTCTTCTCTTTATGGGATGATTTATAACGCCGCTTTCCTTAATAAGGCATTGTGTAAACACTTTTTCTTCTTGTGGGATTTTACAGCTAAACCACTGTGCAACTAGTAGACACCCCTCATTTTCCTGTTTCCTTCATCAAGTTAGTGACCCAACTGCTGCGTGACATATTCTGCGTGACGCTGCAGAGACGGGGGCAGTCTGTGCCCACCACAAAGTCATCCAGTTGGACAGAGCCTCACATGTGTGTGCAAAAAGGAAATATTGTCCCCATTTCACAGGGAATTAGAGGTGGCCAGGATTTGTCTTGCTTTTGTAGGAATATGCCAAGTCATCAAAATCAAACCTGTTTTTAACAAGCGTCTTTGAGAGTCTCCTGATTTGGGGCAGATGTTTGAAAACGCTGGAAGAAATTATTTTAATTTATTAAATTAAATCTCACCATCGCTTTGTGGTCTGTATGCAAAAGGAAAACACTTACAGAAAGTTGGGTTACCCAGTAACGCATACTGTGTTTGACTCCAATGCTATTTAGAGTAACCTGCCCCACATTATTTAAATGCAATCCTTCCTTTTGAGGCTGGGCCACCTTCCAGCAGGAATACAGGAGTCATGGGAGTGGGTGGGAATACTAGCAAGAGGACTAACAGCTCTCGCTCTGAGTGCTCTGGATATGTATTCTGCTTTCTAAAGATACTTGCTACAGATACGATTTATTCTGCTAGTTGGCAAAAACTGTGGGCTAGTTTCACACCTTCCTTCTCCTGTGTAGAAAACAACCAGCACTGAGAAAATTACAAGATTCATTTAGAGAAACCCCAAATACAGCATCATTCTGTGGCTTCGTGGTTATGAGCCTCATGAGGCATGGATTGATAGGGGAGATCCTTGGGTTTTGTTCCTGTTAATGGCCATTTGTGTATTGTATGTTAAACATACATTGGATGACATCCACAACATGGGAAGGTACAAAGGACTAAAATCGCTGTTTTTCCTCTACCAGAGTCAAGTTCAGGTCCTGACCACTAACTTCCATAGTCATACGTGCAGCTCTTTGCCCTTTCCAGCCTGGTGAATCCTGGATTCTTCCCTGCGCAGCCTCAAATCTCCCTGCCAACAAGGTGCTGCCACCTTTTTGCCCACCCTTTTTGCTCACCCTCCTAGATCCTGCCTCAGGGGGAGTCCAAGGAAAGTGAGCAAGGGTTTCCAGTGCCCAGAGCAACAGACGAAACAAGCTGGAGTTTCCAGTACTGCACTCTGGGATCTCTGGTTTTCCTGGAGAGGACACAGTTCGCTCTGTCTGCCCTATCACGCAAAGCCACCATCCAGCCTGGTGGAGCTCCACACAACTGTCACCGTCCAGAAAAGCAATACTCAGCATTTGGCGTTTTCTGAGTGCCCTACAAATGCTTTACAGTAACTAATCGTGTGTATAAGCTATGGGTTACCCATAAAATATTCTGTGACTCCAGCAATAGTGGAAGTATTACTCTCACACGAGGAGAGGTTTACCTCATAGTCCCCTTTCCTCCTGTCACCCCCTGTCTTTGCTCTCCCTCCAGCCGACTTCTGCCTCTCCTGTCTTTGTTATTTGAGGAGATGTGAGGGTAAAGTTTTTCTGAGAGCTTCTTTCAAAGCACCAGTATTTGTTAGGGTTTCAGACTATATGGATGGGTATACAAATTAAAATATGAACTGTGAGAATAATTATCGTAATAGAACTGGGTGAAAAACTGACTTTTCATTAGACTGGCAGTTCTGAAAAACCTGGAGAAAAGTTCATTTGGCTCACAGCAAAGTGGTTGTTGCCATTTTCAGGTTTTATTTACATTAAGGATAAAATTAAAATACAGATTTGAAAACATCTTTTTAGAAAATGCTAAATGAAACAGTGATTTTAACAAATGTGCTTAGTTTTCTTAATTGAAAAAGATTTGCTGAAAAAAAGCTGTAATATTGCAAAGAATGTCAGCTGACTTGAATCTGCATTTTTGGTGAAACGAAGCTGCAGTTGGATTTTTGCCTGTGTTTATTAATCACTCCTTGCAGAACTAAATGAATACTCTTTATCTTCACAGTTTATAGTGAGGGAATGAAACAGAAAGACCTAAGTGGTGTTTCTTGTTGAACAAAGGACAATCTTAGAGCAATGATTGTAGTTCAAGGAAGCTTAGGACTCTGGTGAACGGCTTGTCTGGTATTTAGCAATAGTGCCAGCAGTTTGCCCATACCTCTGCTTGTGGTTTCCATCTACCAAGCGGACACCGAAAGCGACTCAACTTCAGCTTGACATAGCAGGAAGAACATCCATCAGTTAGAGTTTACGTTAAAATATCAGTCTTGAAACTGCCAAAGGTGAGAAGCCGACACACATTCACTTCAGCCATCCCTGCTCCATATGCGATAACTCCTACCAGAGGAAAAGGGCAGGGTTGGAAGGGATGTTACTGGTTTAAATTGCTCAGCAAGAATTCTCCTGCCAGTGCCCTTGTCTTTCAAACCACACTTCTTTATCTCTACATGATCAAGGACTCAAGGATTACGTTGACTTTTCCAGGACGGCTGAGCCAAAAAAAAAAAAAAAAAAAAAGGAAATGTAATTTCACCACTTATGAAAGTTAATGATGTAAATCAAACCCAAGAAACGCCCCTTCAAAACTCAGTTTCCTGAAGCTTGTAAAGAAAAAAATGGAGCTAGATATTCTGCACAGAACAAAATAAATCAGAGAGTCAAAAACTTCCCCAAGCACAGAAGAAATTTTTCACTGAGGTGGACACGACAAAGAATCTCAGTCTTCCGCTTTTGTAGGCCATCAGGAGACAAAAGGATTTCACCAAATGTTGCACGTATGTGTGTGTGTGTGTGTGTGTGTGTGCGTGTGTGCACCCTATTGGGCACTGTTAATGTATCATTACTCAGTATGACTGATAAGGTACATTTCCCAAGACCTCTCTAAAGATCTTCTGGATAACATACATAACGAAGGTCTGTATTACTTCTGTAGCGCTTCTAGATTAATCTAACCTACTGACTGTCCTTAAGAGAAAATATACTCTGCAGTCATTACATATATGTCAAAATTAACACAAAGGTTTCTCCCCCCACCTATTAGCAAATATTTTTTCTGACAGTTAACAAAAACCTGTGATTTGAACCAAATATTTTCTGCGCCTGCGTCCCATAAGGCTTGTATTTGATGGATTTGGATTTGAATGGAAAAAAGATGCTTATATGTTCTAGTAAAATATATTCATGGATACAAACTTATGTGTAGTACAAATTAGAAACCTGTTACGTACCCTTGTCCAATTAATATGGTTGCTAGAACCTGAAGGAGTAAAGAACTCATGTGTAAAAGGAACTGCAGATGAGAAAAATAAAAATCATATGCATTATAAAGAGTGTTAATAGCTAAATAGCAGCTGATTATGCACAGACTGAATACTTACACACCCAATTTCATATAAGCAATGTATGTTAAAATAAATATTGTAACTAGTAGCCCTTTTTATATAGTATTTACATTCCATATATACATTTTCATGTGTAAATGCAGTCTGCGTGTTTGTGTGTGCATGTGCATTCACGCACGTCACAAATTCTGTTAAAATATTGTTCCCTAACATAAATCCACCTCAACGGTTTGAAGTGGCAGAATGAAGAAACAATCCCATTATACGTACAGAAAGCCCGCCTGTTCTGTTCTTATTCCTCTTTCCTGCCGAACTCGTTCAGGCGCTCACCTGGCCGCGCTGATCCGCACTGCTCACATCTACAAAGAAACTGCCGATGCCGTAGGCAGACAGCAGGATTGTTCTAGACCTCGGCTCTGTAAATATTTCAGTTTGGGACTGTAGCATCGCCTATGATTGCACGGCATAAAAGTTATAAAAATTGAGCACTTTCTCAAAGGTCACAAGTGATATGGTGAGGGCGGCTTGTCCTACCCTGTCCTCGAGGTACCAACTCTGACAGCTCTGCAGTGTTAGAGACAAAAAAATGGGAAAATATTCCTGTTCCCAGTGGACTTCTCTGGAGGAGGTGGGTTGGCAAGATGCTCCAGGAATTATCTTATTTCGGGACCATGGTTCGGAGCACTGCACACACGCGAGGCCCATGCCATTCTGCGTACTGTGCAGCTGCCAAATTTAGATCTTCTCTAAGTTGCAGAACAAGAACATCTCCTTCCTATTTCTACATTTCTGGCCTGGTTGAAGTAGAAGGATTTCACGTTCGAGTCGTGCTGCGTTCACACCCCGACCTGTAATCGAAAGTCTGAATGTTGAAAAAAAGGCACGGGACAAAAATACTCCGCAGCTGCCAAGTGCGTAAACACAAGAGCAGTTCCAACAACATATTTTTTAAACGTTTCATAAAAATGAAATTAAAAAAAAAAAAAAGAAACAACCCTGTTATTCATTACCACCTGGAGTAAGATTTCATGGCATGTTATTATATTCTGAAGTAGTTACCACTTTGTTACTGATCCGGGTTGGTGAAACAGCACTCCAGCCTTGATTCCCTGGGCTTAGGTAACCGAGCGGTGAGTGGAAACCTGCGAGTCCTCTATTCAGTTTGGTAAACACGGGCTTGTCTGTCACTTCTCATTGTTCCTCTTCAAAGTACAGTCGCCACCTTATCTGGCAACAGCTTTCTTGAAGAGTGCTGCTCATGTGAAATAATCTTTCACCGCCGAGGCCAGCATTTCCCTAACACAAGAAGAAACATTTATCTTGCTGTTAATGGTTAATTAATTTTGAAAATGTATATTACAACACAATAAAAAAAGAAAAAAAAAAAAAAAAGCCAGGCCGGACAATGGAGCAAAATGTCCCTTCCTCAAATTGACTCCTATTTAGTTCTTCCAATGTCATCCAAAACACAGATGACTTTTCTTTCATGAATTGTTCTCCTGAATGATTTATACATGTTGTGTTATCTGAGGCCCTTTCCAGATCCCCTTGTGGTTTCAGCCAGCCATCAGCTGCATAATTGTTAATTTTAACACTATAAAAGGTTCTGATGCCGAGGAGATAAAGCGTCGGAGGAAGAATTAATTGAAATGTATCTTCCAATCACACTGGTTCTCTACTTCCAGTTCCACAAAAATTATACATTGGATTTGAGGTTAAAATAAATTTACATTTGTGCTACCCATAAAGCTTTCGGACTAGTAGAAAATAGATAAGTTAATTGTTTCTAAAACCCATAAAGGGTTTACCCTGAGAATAATTCAGGGCAGTCTCCTGTTCATAGCCCACAGCACCGTGAGCAGCCGGATAGAGGATTCTTCCCAAGCTACTGCAGACATAATTGGTCAGGAGATATGTGACAGGAGTCTTTTACAACAGCAGGTGATAGACTGACAGAAAAGGAGCTCAAGCTCCACCAATATTTAATCTGGATATTAAACACTCTATGCTTCCTAGAGCTACTAATACTTTTTTTTTCCCCCCCCACAATGTTTACTCTCTGCATGTACGCTTCAAGTGAAGTACTATGAAGTAAAGCTAGCAGGTTTTGATTCTTTCATTTACATTTTTATTATAAATATATAAATACATACAAAACATGCAAAATTAATTTCAAAGGCTATTTGGAGGAACACGGTTGAGGTGAATGAATTCAGAGATCATGGGATTTGTATTTAATTTACAGTTAGATGACTGTTAAAGGCCATCCTCATTTAACTGAGGACCCCAAAATAGGCTAAGAATACTGACTGCATCCCTGTTAAGCCTTTGTTTGCACGCTAGTGCTGTTAACAAATATCTTTTGCCAGATTCTTTAGAAATGGGCTTTCACTGCGTACTACGTATGCTTTGTGGGTGCAGCGGAGAGTAAAGAGAGGCAAAGGGGTCTGATGCTTTACTTCTTCACCCTCTGTTCACACGGGGTGGGAAGCTGTACCAGAGCACCAGCTTCCCACCTGTAAAAACCCCAGTTCAGACCCTGCATGGGGGAAAAAATTGCGGAGGTTTCATCTCAGAACTCCGCAAATGTTTGTCCACATAATAAAGACGCCACATTTGTGCCGTAAGGAGACACGGTGTAAAAACAGCAACAAACTGAGATGAAGGGGGACTGGGAGAAGCTGGGAGGGAAAGCTTGCACAGCACCTGCCCACACTGTAGTTGGATTTAGTCCATTTCGTGAGTCCTACTTTCATGAATACCAAATTCAACAAATGCAGTGTAAGAAAAGACGGGTATTAGAATCTGTTTTATGCTAAGATGCATTATCACTTGAAGAACATTTTATTGCTTAGTAAAATACTCAACATTTTCCCTCGCTATTATGCGTCTCTCAGAAAATAATAGCATGTTAGTTGTTTCAAGTCAGAGAGAAAATGCAAGGATTATACATCTATGATTTTAGGACACAAAGGCACAGAGCCCCAAAGCAAACAAAGGTGCCAACGCAGCTGAGAAAGTACTTAGATATTACACAGCATATTGTATTAAGAACATAAAAGCATCATCAAAAGCTCTCCTCAGCAAAGCCCAACTGTGGCATATGGGGCCAGAAATGGGCAAAGTTTAGTCATTACAATTCGTGGAAAATAATTCCCATTTCTCAACAATCCGTGTCCTTAATTGCATTTTCCGTCTAAGCTGAATGTAGGTAGGTAGAACTGTAGGCAGAATTACAATGCAGCAACAGAGCACCAATGACTTTCTAAACCCGGGATATTGGGTATTTAATTTTGCTTTTAAATCCATACTGTGGCGGGCACTTACGCACACAATAGAAAAGGAGATATGTCCCAATCAGTTTATAAGATAGTACGAAGAAAATGCATAATAGAGCAACCAGATATATATAAATAGAATAATACAAAGAGATCTAATCTACTGCAAAGCCATAATTCAATCCTTCTGCAACACAAGTGCAAAGCTAAACTGGATTATGAATAGCAAAAGAATCCATATAGCCAGAACTATATAACCTATGTCAAATCAAAAACCTTGAATTATTGTTTATCACTGTTATTTCATTTTAATAAAAAGAAGGAAAAAATCTAATCACTGTCAGAAAATAAGCATTATTAAATTATAATTTCGTACTGAGCACATATGTGAAATGATCAGCTTTCTATGCTCTCTTTCCACCCTCCCTTTCTCTTTTTCTTCATATGTTTATGTGTTCATGTTAGAGAGGTGGGGAGAAATGAATATTGAACATGGGAGGCTAATTCCAGCCTGGCTTACATCTTGTGCAGTTCTCCTGATTTCAGCTCACTAGAGATTTGTCTCATACATTTTGACCCAAACACTTAATTGAAGTTTGGGGTCTTGTGAGATTTTTTTTCCTTTAGAAAGAGAAATTTCAAATGGCATCAGATCTCTCTGATAAAACCTATTTATTTACAAAGACTTTATGAAGTCCCAGTTCCCTATGCGGGGGAAGATTCAAGTATTCACCTCGAAGACTTCCTTTCTAGGTTTTTTCTAGGTTCAGGCTCTACGTCATTTCTCTGTATTTATTCTTGTGGAGCTTTTTTTTCCCTCTTCCACAAACACAGAGACTTGCGTACACATCCTGCTCCATTAAAAACAATAGTCAGCCAAACCCCTCTCCTCCACCTCTCAGCCTGCGCAGCCTTATGTATGCGCTGTGGTTTTGAAGAGTAACATATGCTTTTGTTTGGGGTGGAGGTCGCTATTATTTCATAAAGCAGCTTAACTGTTTCTTACAGCTGCGTTAAACGAAGGTAGTGGTTACACCCATGGCTTCAATGACATTTCACCCAACCCACAACACAAGGAATGTAACTCAGGATAGGGTATAGCCTAAGATGGGAGAGACAAATGAGTGCTGTCGGAGACGTAGAACGAGTCTTTTTACATAATTGACATAGTAGATGACAATTAGTCTGAAGAGCTAAACATTATTCAACATAAATAAAGACCATCATCTGCAAACTGCTTTGGAGATCATTGATAGAAATGTTACTTGGCGGTGCGCTCCGTCTCTCTGGAGCAGGTGATGGAGCGCTCCAGCTCAACCACCGGCCATTGCTCCATGGCTAGTGCAAGAAACAAACACTGGAACAATTAATGCGTTGAGCCACAGCTGAAAGAGCCAGGAAGGACAGCTATAACTTCAATCAAGAATAAATACATGTGCTTTGTCTAACTGGGAACAGTTAAGAAAAGTGTCTTGAATGATCCGAGGCTGTAAGATTAATGCACATAAATTACAGTGCCTTAGACCCTCATGTGGATGCCTTCATTCAGTTTCTAGAAGAAACTGCTGTAGGGTTTGACATTAAAGTCGAAGGATTAAGCAGCAGTGAAATCAAGCCATTCCACTTCTAAATAGGAGCACCTGTGTGCAAGTTTTAGAAACCTCGGCTCTGTATCTTTGCTTACACTATTCTAATGTTCTAGGTGAACACTTAGCAATTTTTTTTTCTTTTTCCTTAGTTTGTTGAAAGGTTGCATTCAAGATCAAAGTGGTTTCTTCATGGACACAAATACGTATTATGGACAGGTTTATCTTGTTGAGGTGGAGAACCTATTTTAATAGTCTGTCCTTGAAAGCTAATGCTTCCAGTTCGGTTTTGGGTGCCACTGATAAAGATTGTTATGCAGCTTACATATCTGTGCTTCTTAAATTTGTTGTCATTTTTATCGATGCAAATGATCTTGGAGCACTGTTTGTGGTTTCATCAATGCTAGAGACAATGAGACAAATTGTCAACTAAGATAAACAAATGCGGTGCCAGGGATTTCTCCACAGAAATTTGCCAGCTCAGTGGGGAACTGGTCCAATCTTCGGACACGTAGGCTATTAATGAAACCCTCAATCATTAAGATATATGAAGCTATACCAATTTTCCTGCAACAGGTTTCAATGCTGGGGATAAGTGTGTTCCTCTCTGCTGGGCTTATTTAATTCTGGAAATATGTCTAGGAGAGTCAGGAGGAGCCGGAAACTCAGAAGTGCTCATGGATCAGAGGACTTTGAAGAGCTGGAGGAGCTCATGGGGTGAGAGGTGTGGGAAGCTGAGTATCACGAGTTTGGGTGTGACTACAATGCAAGCAGGAGCCCGGAGCTTTGGAGATCTTTTTTGAGAGGAAGGTGGGGAATGACTTTAGGAGAGCTTCACCCCCCTTGCTCCCATCTGTTCCTGCATATCTAGTCTCAAAACCAACTGGTCCCCACAGTCTTGAGAGCTAGCAGAGGGAGAGGGCAAGGAGGGATGGAGAGGAGCCTCTTTGGGTCTTTTACCTGTGCCACCACTGCCCCTGCTGGTTAGCCATGCTACTGCAGTGGAAACTTTCCTGCCAGACTGCTGGGTGAGAGGAGCTCTGGTTAGGGCTGGAACGGACATAGAAGTCATACATGGATTTTCCTTCTTCGTTTCCAGAGGTAAAAGGCAAGCTTCGGGCTCCATTCATCCCTTGTTGATGCTCCAGGCCAGATCCCATTGACTGAGGAAGGCTGTTACAGGCTGCTCTGTAATGGCCTTACACATTGATAATCACTGATAAACCAGCTTCAAACACCTTTCTCCAATACTTCGTTTTCATAAGTAAACATAGTATACAAACAAACTGCCAGTGAAGACAGACCTATGCCAAATCCATCTGATTTTGAAATACTATGTGTTGGCTGCCGAGCAAAAAAAAAGAAAAGGCTTAATTCCTCCCACCACGGCAGCTGTGAAATCATGATCAGCAGGACTTCTGCGGTTGGCGAGCAGCTTTGTGAGATGGTGGTGGTGTTTCTATCTCAAAGGAGAATTTAACTGCATGATAACTTTGACTCCGGTCCAGCACTGCCCTCTCTAAGACGGTAAATGTGGTGTCTTCCTTGTTTGAACTTCAGTAACTGGTACATAGAATGAGGTTCCACAAGTGGGTTACGCTGATCTCAGACTGTGCTGCTGCTAAACCAGAAGGTCCCATCTTTCTGTTTGCCTTCATCTTTCCACTGCCTCTTGTTCATCAGCATTAGCAAATGAGTGTTTGTGTGGTTGGTGAAAATTACTGTTTTCTTTGCTTTTTGGGATGGTTGGTTTTTAGCTGGATCAGCCCACTGATCTGACCGCGGCTTTCAGTGCTGGTGCAGAGCAGGAGAAGTCCTGGAAGGAAGGCTCTGGGAATGCGTGTGGCTCCTCGAGCTATAGTATGGGCATCCTTCAGAGATATATTAGATCCTTCCCTGTCAGTGATGATTTTTTGAAAAAAATGGGCTTCCAGTTTCAGTCTCCATGCTGCTATATCTAGACACTGAGGTTAGAAACACTTGCAGTGACATTGGGTGGCACTGCAGTGTGTCTCCTATGTGCTGTCCTTACGTTCCACCTAAAACCTCACTGGTGCAGAGGGCAGTTGTCCAGTTCAATGAGGGGCTTGTGTGGAGTGCTTGTACGATCAGACCAGTGCTGGACTCCGTTCTAGGATTCAGCAGGACATACTCATTTTAGTGGGTACATTGGATGCGATTGTTCCTGGTTAACTCAGGGACAGCTGCTCTCTTTGTACCAAAGAGCCTGGAGAAGATACTGTCTAAAAATCCTATGGGTAGGTTGGAGGCAGGCCCATTCAGTGAGGCACCCCCACCGATATCGCTTTGAAATGTACTTTGTTATTTACCTCCCCTCCTACCTGCCAGCGCTGAGATTTGTTGGTCCTTGCATAACTCGGCGAGGCTTGTTTTTGCAGGCTTTTTCTGGATGAAAAGAAGGAACGATAAAGGAGCGCCGTGGAAAAGTCCTGGCTGAGGGCTGCGAGGTGAGACGGGGAAAGAGGACCAATTCCTGCCCCGATGTTTTGTCCAACCTGCGAAGTTTGTCCAACCAGCCACAGCCTGGGACCAGCTCTGTATTTGAATTAGACCAATTTAAATAAATAATCATTAAAGAAAAACAATCACCTGAGCCCCGATTCCCAATGCAGAAATGAGTTTGTTATCTACACAAAACTATCTGGTTGGGTTGTTTGTGTCAGCTGAACATAATACCTGGCGAGTTCACACCCAGCTATTTACATCTCTATGTTAAGATCCAGGAGCATGCAAACTAGTGAGAAATCATGCTTAAATTAACTGTGCTTAGCTTCCTCACCAGAGAAAACGGGGGGCGGGGGGGCGGGGGGCGGAATACAGAGAGAAGAAAAGTAAAATTTTCTAGTATAATTTTATCTGTAAATACCCCTACGGATCAAGTACCCACTGAATTATTTCTGATTTCTTGTTGGAATAATGACACGCACACAAACGCACACAGAATAAAGTTTCAGTGCGTTTTGTATTGTTAGACTTCCCATATGCCGGATTCCCCATCGTGTTCAGTCCTGTGTAGATAGTTACAGTAATGATCTTTTATTAACTTGGCTGGAATAACTGCCATGACTCTCAATAATGACATTAGTGTTTAGGTATTTGTATGTCTAAGCACTTACATAAGTAATCATATCACAATGTCAACTTATTGTACTTATTATTTTGCAAATGTTACAACCGCCACCTCCTGTTAAACACAAAAAGAAAAAGGAAAAAAAAAAACAAAAAAGAAGAAGAAAAACGTCAGAGTGCCTGAAGGAATCCTGCCGGTTTTAATTTATTGTTTTGTCTTAAACTCTCTGTGCTGTGAGCCAAAATAAACTAATTGCCTCTACACTTTGAGGTAAAACTCTCCTGTTAAACTCTTCTTTGCCTCTAAGAAAATCAAAACATCCATAAGCATTGAAGGGATGGCACTAACACACGTGGCAGGCAAAGAGAAAGGGATCCATTCCTCTGAAGGAAAAGCGTTATTTACTTTGAGTTTTTCCAGTAATGCCAGGAACTGAGAGTTCAGCAGACTCCTTATCTTTAAGATAACCAGCCATGCCATTAAACAAGGGGAGAGATAAGCAGAGGGTAAGTGGCTGGCAACAAAGTGGTTTCATGAACTGGCCTTTTACCTAGGAAGACCTGAGCTCAACAGTGAAGTCGCAAAAGAGTTGGTTTGGCCAATTTAATTTACCGCCTGCCTCCAATGAACCTGGGAGGCAGCCTAGGAGAGCCCATGTATTTCGGTGGGCTTTTAGTGAGGTCTTAGGAGAATAAAGCGTGCTTTCTGTATTTGTTACATCCAAGATCGCTGTTTTTTTACAGCAAACAAGTAACCTATTTTTTATTTTCCATCTACCTATCACACGCATAAAACCTGGGTAAAAAAAAAAAAACAAACTCATAATAATCCTATTCCAGAAAATCCCAACATTAATGCTGGTGTGGACTTTACCTGTCCATGTAATGACCAGGAGAAGAAAAGGACACCGGTTCCACATTTTCCATGAGGCAAGGGGAACATATCCGTTTATTTTAGTAGGCTGGGGTCATACCTTGCATTTGTGTTTCCATGAACTGTGTTTTAAACTATGGCTTGACTGACAGATAACAGCTTTATTGCTGTTTTTAACCGGGTCACTGTGTCAAACGAAGCAAGTGAAAGTCCATGGTGTTTCATTGGTCAAACACAGGTATTGCTATTGCTTTGTTGTACAGCAGTATTAGCACATCTAATAGGTATACTTGCAGCATTTTTATAAGATTGCAGCAATAGAGAAGATTATTCATGGATTTAGTTTTTTTTCTGGCATTTAACAACTTTGTTACAACTACTTTTTAAAAAGAAGGGCACTTAAGACACGCTTTAGAATGAAGTCTTTTGGGTGAAACGCAGAGGCAGTGTTTCTTGTGGCTAAGATTTGCTTCACGCCTTTCTGTGTGTTGCAAAAAAGAGGTACGGCACTCCTGACAATTCAGCGAAAGACCACGATTCAGCCAAAGGCCATCCACAAGTGTTCATTTCAGCATCGTGTCCAGCTGCTTTCTGTTACACAAAGGCTACGTGCACAAGAGCCAGTCCCTGTGAGGTAAGCTAGCCCATAAATTCATCATGTATGTCATCTACACCACTGTAGCTGCCGATCATCCCATATTTTTAACTTAAAGTGCGTGTGAGGTGGTTTGTTCTTTTTTCCTCTGAATTATTATTTCCTTCCTTTATCCTGAGTTCACCATGCACATAGCCGCTCATGGTGGAGGAGCTACATGGGCATGTTCACATAAGAGCTTACCTCGTGGAAACTTGTTCAGGTAACTCCTAGCCCAGAAGGACCGGGCTCCGTTTGCAAAATGGAGTGAAGACCCAAATAAATCCAAGAAAATTGGACTTTATATAGTCTTTGTTACAACCATTGTTTAACCATCCTACTTGGCAAAGAGTTGAAGCATTAAAAAACTGGAGGGGGTGAACAAGAAACAATGCAACAATCTGTTTCTATCATAAAGCATAAATGTGCTTTCGGCCGATTCCATTCAGAGTATACAGATATTTTCAAGGAATTTAGGGCATAAAATCCCATTGAATCTCCTTGAGGGAATTAAAATCAATGGGAATTAGGCACCCTCGTACTTTAAAAGATCTGTGCTGAATTCTTTTTAGGTCTTTTAGAATATCCAAGTCTGAATTATTTACTTTCTGGGTAAATGAGTATTTTTGGCATGACTCTATAAACAACATCTGATAAAATGTAAGAAAAAGGCAATGAGACTGAAAACAAAACAGAACTCCTTTTGGAAATCTTGATTTTATTTTTACCGCTGAACTGAAAAGCTGCCTCCAAGAACGCTGCAAAACTCCTTGCTCTTTTATAGATCTATTGCTTAATGTATGTTCTGCTCTCTTATTCTTTCTATAGAATCAGTGATAAAAGTCAGATTTTCAATATGAAACACTAATGAGAATTGCCTTTATCTTTTACGTCACTGATAATAAGCATCCTCACATGGGAGAATATTATGGAAGAAAATAAAATATCTGTAAAAGGTTACAAATGTCCTTGCATACTACAGGCAAAGATACCTTAAACAAATTTCATACTCCAAGGGCCAAATTTGTCATTGATTTGGTACACCTTTGACAATTTTTTTTCCAATACTATTGAACAATGATGGCCCTCCCATTTTTCATGCTGTGTAGCATAATGGATTTCAAATACAGTTCATCAAAATGTTAATACAAAGTATAAGACAGTAATTTATAGAATTATAAAATATTATAATTCTGGACCTAGGAAAAGCAGTCGGAGGAGAAACCCAGGTAGAAATATGTTTTCACTGTGTTTTCACACAATGTGTTTCTCTGTATTTTCAGCAGAAATTTGAAACAAAATAGAAAGGCGATAAAGTGGAAAAAAAAACCAAAACAAAAACCCAGAGGCATGTCAGGAACAGAACTTCTCACGGACAGTGGTAAAATTGTGCTAAGAAGGAAGAGTGCCAACTAAACGAGCTCAAAAAAAAAGGAATTTCTTCAGCATATCGATGGAAGACACGATCATATATGAGCATTTTGGCAAGGGGGCAGCAGGGGGGCGGTGGTGGGGGTCACACGCCTGGGTAGGACAGCAACAGTGAAGACACAGGCTGTGAACCAACACAGCGTCCAGGCTCCGAAGAGCAAAAAAAGATCGCGTGAAGAACCGAGTTCAAGTTGCTTCTTCCCAAGTCGCAGATCCATACGAAGCCAGGCAGAAGAAAACTCCTGTCCTAAGGCTTTGTCACTCTTGCCAAATGAATCTCACCTGTTCTTAACATCCCTCGGTGTTCCCACGGCCTCCCCAGGCAAGGGGAGGATCTGCATATGTATCCTCGCTATTTGCAGCTTGTGTTTTCCAGCGTTTAACTTGAATTCACATCTTAAGCTCATTACCTCTTGTCTATCCCCACAAACAGGATTTAATCCCCTCGTCTTTGCATTTACCTTTTATACCCTTAAAGACCATTTTGTCTCCTAAGTCGCCTTCTCTCCACATCAAGTAACAACACTGCTTTCAGTCTTTTCTGGCAAATCACATTTTTCAGACCTCTGATCAGTCTTGGTGCATTCTGTCCAATGACTCCGCACCTTTCTTGAAGTCGAGTGCTGGACAAAATGCTCCATCAGAAGCCTTTATGATGCTGAAGAAGTAAAAGAGCTCAGTATTTCATAACTCGAATTATTATTATTAATCTGTTTCTTATTATGAGATGATTGCACACACCTGTCAAACATTCATAAGGATGAGTTATTAAAAATAATAGATTACTTTTTAAGAAAGAGAAAAAATCTAATTTGGGATATGAAAAAAAGTTGTCCAACGATTATTATTATTGAAACTATACACTTAAATAAAAAAAAAAAATCTACCCAATGTTTATCACAGTAAGAGGCAATTGTTCAACCGACTTCAGAAAATAATGATCATTGCTGTTCAATGTCCATGCCAAGGGAAGCCATTATATATCCTAGTGTGGAAAAGGAAAAGTCTATTGTGAGGATAATGCAAAGCCTAGCAGAATCCCAAAAGGTGGGGTAAGGATGGGGGCCAAACAATCATGAACTCTGCAGTCCTTGGGTTTTTTATATGACTATACTCACAGAGCACCTGCAAAGTGGGGGACTGGTGCAGAGGCAGGATTGCCTTTTCTACTCCCAGGCAGCAAAGCTCATCCTGAAGCACCTAAATGGGTGCAGAAAGTGTAATTGTCAGCTGTCTGAATCAAGAAGACTAAATATCGTCCATGTTACGCTATCGCGGTCTAGTTGATCCAAGTTGAGCTAGACTCTTCTCAGACCACACTCCCACGAGCAGCTGAAGAGCATCTTCCAGTTTAGTCTCGTCTGAAACTGCTCCTCAATGGAAAGGAAAGCACGGTGAGTGAGCGCAGTGAAGAGATTTGCCTGGAAAGCTGTGGCACTCAGCTAAAATGCAGGTGTGAGTACTAGTGTAGGTGTGGGGAGTAGGTGTAGGCACCCTCTGTGTTTAACTTGTTTGATCACTAGAACTGGCTCGTGACCATTAGCTTTGAACTTTCCTGAGTGACTTGGTATTAAAGAACAGACATTTTGATTCCTCCTAACCAAACAGAACCCAGAAACTGGCCATTCTTGCAAAGAGATAAACAAGACACTGTCCATAAAGAAGTAAAGGCCATGGATTTATATCCGTAAATTCTTTCCATTATGGGCCTCCATTCCCTATTTGTTTGTAGTCAGTTAAAAAGTCGTTATAATCAGAAGGCAAACAGCAAAGACTTATGCTTAGCTTCTCTTCAGAGGTGAATGGCCCAAATGTTTAACTTTGATCTTCTTGTTAGCCTCCTTGTGTGCACTTACAAATCCTGAAGTGCCTGCCAAAGGTTTCCAAACCACAATCTTATCCACTGAAATCGAAGACCTTGTCTTCGAAGTTGCATGGATTTTTTGGGACCCGTCTAGCACCCAGGACTAGCAAAACAACCTGGTGTGGTTTATGGTTATGAATCATCCTTGAACAAAACTAGACTAGTCATCAAAATGTATTTATTCCAGGAAAAAATCCTCTATGCCTGCTGGACAGCCCTACGAAGGGAAACAAGATGATCATTGTCAATGTAAAATTTCAACTGAATTTAAATGTAAAAAACTTCAGAGATCTCTCTCTGAAAAGATCTCCTGATTAAAAAGCTTCATAATCTGCTCCAAGAACATCCAATCTAATGTACCTTCCCATAGTGAGGGTTCCTTTGCAGAACAGTCTCCTACCCACCTGATTAGAAGGCACTTGGTCTTCACTCTTTGTCTGTCCGCTGGACTACGGAAAAGGTGAAGGAATGGGGCAGAAGGTAGGCGAGCGAGAGCAGGCTAAGATGTGGGGACATCAGTTAAGGGTTCCTGACCTTTGTCCAGGGACTGGAGACATTTTAAGAAGTTCGTGAATATAAAGAAGCCTGTAGTAGAAGACCTCAAAAAGCAAGTTCCTAACCATGAACTAGAAAACCACATTATACAATCCGTACAAGGCAGTGACACCACAACGTTGACGTCCATTTCTTTGGAAAAGCGAACCACGAGAACCACTCAGCTCCTTTGAAGAAAAGCTATAGGCGATTGCTCAAACAGAAAAACTTGGAACCCGGACAGCCATCAACCTCCATCCATATCAGCTCTGATTTCATCACGCAAGGGAGGGGAAGTTTATCACATCTGCATTACTTGATGAGCATTAGGTAGTAGCTCTGTGTGCTTGAGAGGTATTTTGCTGCCCTTTCTGGAACATCCAAGCCCGCCCAGGAACTCTGCAGCGAGACTAATTCTCGCCTTCACATCTCCAGACAGGGACTAGTCATCTAGCAGTCAGGGACTAGCGTGTAACCATGCAACTCTTCCTTTTTTTGTGTGTTCTAAGACATCCTTGTCTGCTGTTCTGATCGCTCATCCCAGGCTGCATAACCACTGCAAGGCTAACAGGATTAAAAAGCAGCAAAAAATTGAGTCATTAAAGTACATGAAAATAGCCTGGATTACAAGTGGAGTGCCTGCAGATCAGCTAAATTCTATCTAGTCTCTTAGCAAATCAGAACAGGCTGCATTTTAAACTTTTCCTTACGGCTAAAAGCAGTAAGGACCCCATCACCACCCTCTGCTCAGAACTGCCGCTAACGCTTGTGTGAGATCCAGGTCTGGTGCTCCTGCAAGAGCAACCCCCGTGTCCTAAAGTGCAGAGACAAATATCGGGGTTTGCTTTTGAAATACTAGCACATTAAATCACAAAAAAACCCAGAACATATTCTACCCTTACCGAAATCATAACATTTAATTTTCAAAAAAGTACAGGACTTCTCTAACGCTTCCCAAACTAGTAAAAACTTTGTTAATTCTCTTTTAACTTAAAATAGCAAACCCCATAAACCAATGCTTTTATTATAAAAAGTTTACTCTCCAGCTGAGCGTTTGAGTGCCAAGTTCCGTCCAGAATCACACTTTCACAGCCAAATTAGAAACTATAAACTTAGAAACCAGTGTTTTACGATAGAATCCTTTGCCAGGCACTTCACTAGAGCTTGGGCTACCAGCTGCTCTAATAATAAGTGAATGTTATTGAAAAATAATAATACCGAGCATTTTGGAAGCACTCTGTAAAAGCAAATGAATTAATTTAGCGTTTTATGCACGATAAAGAGCTCACGGGGTAAAACTCCTCTCGATGCAGGTGTACTCCACTTCCCAAGAGGGAAAAGGCTAAGGAGCGCTCCCAGACCTGCCAAACACCATCCAAGCAGAAAAGCCTAACTACTGCTAACTGGAGTTAAGTGTGCTTAAGATACCGGCGTGCCCGGCAACTTTGGGCAGCTGAAAGCCGTGTCGGAGCCGGTGGCTCATAGCCGGAGGCGAAGAAAAACGTCGGCTTCCCGATCCGGCGTGCGGAGAGGCTGAAGCGCAAGGAGCGAGGCGGGGAAAGGCGATGCGGGATCGGCAAATACCGGGGGGGTGGGCAACGGGTCTGACGAGCCCCTGAGTCAGCTTTTTTTTGGGGGGAGGGGAGGGGAGGGGAGGGCGCGGAGAGGCGGAGATGGGGTAACCCACTGTTCTTCGCCTACTTTTGTTTACCTCTTTGCCTCGCCACCTGATTATTAGGCTCAAATAAAACCGAGGTGGAAAGGCGGGGGCTTCCTTGAAACTCGCTTTAAGCTCGGCTTTAAAAAATAGCAGAAGCATCCTAAAGCTCCGGGCACCGGAGGGGAGGTGCTCTTCGGTCAGAACACGAGAAACCGGACAGTGTGTGGAGCGGGACGTAATTGCTTACAGCAGATGTAAGCAACCTGGCAGAATTAACATATGGGTATCGAGCAGATAGTCTAAATCCCCTCCTTTAATATTTTTTAAAGCGCTTTGATCTCGCTCGGTGGAATACAGCACCGCATTCTAGAAATTCTTGTTTAGCCTCCGTGTGATAATGCATCTGCTCGGGTGGTTCCCCCCCCACACACACACCCCCGATAGCAGAAGGAACGATTGCGCCCTTGAATTTCCATGCGTCGGGAATTGACAGGTCAAAGGCAAGTAAATCACATTATACACGATTGTATTGTTATTGTATCGATAACAACACATTATCAGAACAATTAACACACTCGCACAACTACTCGGAGATCACAGTAGTGGTTTAACAAAAATCCAGATAAGTAACTAAACTCCGATAATGCCTTCACTTCTTGTGCTCGGGGATTTGAAGGCTCTCCGAGAGACTCCGTGTGGATGTGCGCGCTGTGCAGGCAGCGGCTCCGCGCCGCACCGCGGCTGCGGATCTTCCCCTGGGGAGAACAGCCTCATCCCCCCTCAAACCAGGGGGAGACCTGGGACTCTCCGGTCGCTCCGAACCCGAGTCCAACCTTGCTCCAAGCGGAACTGATAAGAGTTTCCATCACTTTGTGCAAAGCCTCTCGACAGCAGATGAGGAGGAAAAGGCAGATAGATCTCCTTTCACTCCGAGCATCGCTGAAATAACCGTGTGTGTGTGTTTTAGTAGCCGGTGGTTACCGCCAGCGTGAAGTTGGGGGGGGGGGAGCACTTTGGAAACGAGACCTTCGAATATAGCATTTCATTTGCAAGTAGAAAAATACACTTGAGCCAGTATTGAGCCATTTATAGATTTCAGCCTGAGAAAGATTCGTGTACAATAATTTATGACCAATAAATTCTATTAGCGTTTTCACTCTTTGGAGGACTGAACGTAATCAGAAACATGCGCAGATGAAGTCATGGGTTTGCAAACGGCGACATTTTTGGAAGACAGCAGTCCATGAGTTCAGGCATCTTCTCTGCTGGAAGTTGCGCAAGTGCTTCTTTGTAAGACCAGATCACCTGTACGCGACTCTGTGGGGACCTGCGAGTCGGTGGTTGTGCTGTCCTCGGAGAACTGCAGGGCAAATGGTGACCACTCACCCTAGGACACCCCCCCCGCTTCCCACAGAGCCGGTGCCGGCACCCGTGGCCGTGGCTTAGAGCCTTTCCCCACGCAGTTTCTGTGGAACAGCCGCCCGCTCTGCCTTTGCACCTTCCTTTGCCATTGGCATCTGCGCCGCAGGTACAGAGCTACAGCCCAGCGGGTTCAGGCGACGGCCGCCTTGTCGCGGCGGTACCCACGGACCGGCCCAGGGGCAAAGAGAGTTCGTGGTGGGGGTATATTCACCTGTGCGGGAACTGCCAGCCGGGGGCTGACCCATGTGCCCGCCGTGAGTGCTTCACGCGGCTCTGTCGCGACACCGCACCGTCGCCGTCCCCTCGCCGTCGCACAGAGCGGGCAGAAGCAGACGCAGAGGGGTCGGGATGGAAGGAGCGTGGCTGGGGCGAAGAGCGGGGAAAAAGCCTCGCTGGAGCCCAGCCCACTCGCGGGCTGAGCCCCCACTGCCCGCGCTCCGGGGGCGCTGGCCGGGAGCGGGGCCGGGTGCCTCCGCGGGTGCCTTGGTGGTGGCAACGGAGAGACGATGCGGCTGCTTCTTCACCCCCCGCATCCCCCGAGGACCCTCCAGTTAGATGCTTTTAGTTCTCACCCTGCTCATGGCGGCGGATGGGGACGTACAAACCGCGTTCTCTCCTTCCCCTCAACCGAATTTGTCCGGGCGCTTTCCCGCTGGCACCCACGACGCGAGGACGTGGGTTGGGGGCGGGAGGGGGGAGAGTCGATCACGCCGGTATCCGATCTGCGCGGGGAGAAGCCGTGGGATTAGTCCTCCCCTCTTAAGAAATCAAACACAACAACGTTACATGTGAGCGAGCGAAATAGGAAATCGCTCCCTTCATCAAACGGGAGGGTTTTACGCAGTTGAAAAAATCCCGGCTGCTGCTCGTCTCGGAGCCGGGAAATTGCTGCCCGGTAACCTGACCTCCGGGGCAGAGGCACCTGCAACCCGGGTTGAGCCCCCCTCCCCGCCCCCCGCCTTGCGCAGAGGGCTCCCACCTTCCAGAAATACCGTTTCCCCCGCTAAACCTAGAGGCCGGCCAACAGCTAGCTTCATCTTCCCCGGGAACTTTGTCTTTTGGGTGTTTTTTGTTTTGGTTTTGTTTTGTTTTTTTTTTTTTTTAGTTGTTATTTTTCACTGCTGCATGGATTGTAGGAGCTCAGAGGCTGATGGCTTTGGAGGCTGAATTAGGGTTAAGTAGTAGTAAATGGGAGAAGGCACTCCGGCTCCGGTTTTTCCTTAAAATTAGGAAGAGCACTGATTTCCCGTGCTGGCAACAGGCTGGGCTCTGCCCGGGATAGCTCCGTCGCCAAAGGCGACGGAGCTATCCCGGGCAGAGCCCAGCCTGTTGCCAGCACGGGAAAGAGTTAATGATTTATTGGAGTCGGCACTTCCACATACCATAAGGGTAAGTCAAAACCCGACCCGCCGAAGTCCAAACAAGGCGAGCGAGTTCACCCTGACTGACAGGCAGCCGGGGAGGAACACGGCAGCTCGGGCTGATGTTTGGGGAGGAGGGTGGGGGGGGGAGGAGGGAAAAGCGTGAAGCAGCGCGGAAAACACGCGTGGGGGTTTCCTCGGGGCGCCGCTGGGTGCCCGCCCCGAGGATGCTCTGCGGGGCGGCGGGGGTCTGCCCGCTGGGAAAACACCCCAAAACACACAAAAACACCCCAAAACCACGACGCTGACACCGGGGACGAGCGCTTCCCCCCACTTTCCTCCTCCTCACTCCCACCCCCACGGTCCCGGGCAGCGCCGGTCACCGGCGGGGGCGCACCGCGCATGCGCAACACCCGCGCCCCGCCTGCCCGCACGGGGGGGAGGCGTGGTTAGTTGTAGCCACGCCCCCTTCGCGCCGCGGAGGCCCCGCCCCCCTCTGCCCTGCCCGCGGCGCGCGGCGCGGGCAGGCCGCGCGCAAAGATATAGGGCGGCGCGCGGCACGGAGGCATGCGGCGCGCGCGCGCGCGCGCGTGTGTTACCTGCCGCCGCGCCGACGGGGCGAGAGGAAGGGGCGACCGGGCGAGAGGAGGGGGCGACCGGACCCGGCTGCGGACATCGCCCCGCCGCCGTCCGCTTTATAACCGGGTCGGATCGGTTGCCCGCCGGCCGCTGACCGACGAGCATTTTAATTAGGAACCCTCCCACCCACCCCCCCCCGCCATCACCACCCTCCGCCTCCTCCTCCTCCTCCTCCTCCCTCCGCCCCCCCGCCGCCGCTCCCGCCCGCCCCGCCGCCCCTCCGAGCCGGCGGCCAAGAAAACCCAGAGAGACCTGGCGGCTGCCGGAGAAGGGGGAGCGGCGCGGCAGGCGGAGCGCCCCGCAGCCCGCCCGAAACTTGGCCAAGTTTGTCCGGGCGGCGGGAACCAGGAGGCCCGCGGAACCCGCTCGCTGACCCGCCGGCCGGCGACTATGTGCGAGGAGCCGGCGGCTGGCCGCGCCCCCGCCGGCGGAGCGGGGCGGCTGTGAGCGGGGCGGCCCGCGCCCCCCGGGGCCTCCCCGCAGCGCCTGAGCCGCCCCGGACCCCGTCCCGCCCGGCCCCGCACCGCACCGCGCCGCGGCGGGCTGTCCCCCGAGCACCGCGGGCGGCGATGGCTCCGGGCGGGCTCTGACCGCCGCCCCGTCCGGGGCTCGCCGCCGCACCGAGGACCGACGAGGAGCATCGCGACCGCTGCGAAGGGAGGACAACCCCTCCTCCCGCCCGGCGCCGCTCGCCTGCCGCCGGCTCCCGCCCTCGCCGTCGAGACTTCTCCGCGGTCCCGCCTGGACTCCGGCCGCTGCCGTTCGCCCCGAGGAAAAGCCCTGGCCCGGAGATCGTCGGTGCGGAGACAGGCTCCGCGGCGGCCCAGGCGGGGAGCGCCGCCCGTCCCAGCGCCTTGACGGGGAGTCGCCGCCGCCGCGCCCGGAGCGGGGCCGCCGGGGGCCGCCGCCCCGCACCCGCCGGAGCCGGTGCCGCCGCGCCGGGGCACCCGCCGAGATTGCTTTTGGAGGAGCGGAGCGCGGCGGGGGCGCGGAGGAGGAGGAGGAGGAGGCGGCGGGAGAGGCGCCCGGAGGAGGCGGCGGCCGCCAGTGCGGGGCGGGCGGCGGCTCGCCGGGGCGGCGGGGGGACACCATGTCCAAGCCGGTGGATCACGTCAAGAGGCCGATGAACGCCTTCATGGTGTGGTCGCGGGCGCAGCGGCGCAAGATGGCCCAGGAGAACCCCAAGATGCACAACTCGGAGATCAGCAAGCGCCTGGGCGCCGAGTGGAAGCTGCTGACCGAGTCGGAGAAGCGGCCCTTCATCGACGAGGCCAAGCGGCTGCGGGCCATGCACATGAAGGAGCACCCCGACTACAAGTACCGGCCCCGGCGGAAGCCCAAAACGCTGCTCAAGAAGGACAAGTTCGCTTTCCCCGTCCCCTACGGGCTGGGCGGCGTGGGGGACCACGAGCACCCGCACGGGCTGAAGGCGGGCGGGCTGCACGGCGGGGCGGCCGGCGGGCTAGTGCCCGAGTCGCTGCTGGCCAACCCCGAGAAGGCGGCGGCCGCCGCTGCCGCCGCCGCCGCCCGCGTCTTCTTCCCCCAGTCGGCCGCCGCCGCTGCAGCCGCCGCCGCCGCCGCCGCCGCCAGCAGCCCTTACTCCCTGCTGGACCTGGGCTCCAAAATGGCCGAGATCTCCTCCTCCTCCTCTTCCTCGGGCTCCGGGCTGCCCTACGCCTCCTCGCTGGGCTACCCCGGCGCCGGCGGGGCGGGCGCCTTCCACGGGGCCGCCGCCGCCGCCGCCGCCGCCGCGGCCGCCGCCGGGGGGCACACGCACTCGCACCCGTCGCCCGGTAACCCGGGCTACATGATCCCCTGCAACTGCAGCGCTTGGCCCGGCCCGGGGCTGCAGCCGCCGCTGGCCTACATCCTCCTGCCGGGCATGGGCAAGCCCCAGCTGGACCCTTACCCCGCAGCCTACGCCGCCGCCCTATGACCCGCGGCCGGAGGATGCCCGCGCAGAGCCCCGCCGCCCGCCGGCATGGGTGCCGGTGCCATACGTGCGGCCGGGGACGCGGGGGGGAGAACCGCCGCCGGGACCGGGCCAGGGGGCGGCGGGGGTGCGGCGGGGCCGCCGCCGACCTGTTGCGGGTCGCCCCGCCGAGGGTCGCGTCCCCGCCCGCCGCCCCGCCTAGAGCTTGTGTGTGTTGCATGCGGTCTTTGCAGATAGCCGAGCTGAAAAAGAAGAGAAAAAGAAAAAAAAAAAAAAAAGTGGAAAAAAAAAAAGTAACCGGCCCGCCCTGCCCTGCCCCCAAAAAAGTGCTTATTCGGAACAGACACCGGGAGCTCCGTCCCTCCGCCGCCTCGCCTCGCCGCGCTGCTCTTTCCTTGGCCGCGGGTTTTCCGCTGCCCGCGCCCCGCGCGGTGCCGGACTCGGAAAAGTCCCGCTGCAGCATCGCCGCCGCCGGAACGGGACAGGGGGAGAAGAGGCCCGGGCAGGGCAGGGCGAGGGGCGGCCCCGGTAAAGGAGAGGGCTGCCGCCGTGTGCGTGGTTCGTACCCCCTCCGTGGGCCAGCGGGAGCGGGATCCAGGCCAAGAAGGAGCCGGCGGTGCGGGATGCTGCCCGTTCCCCCCGCCCCGTGTGGGTTCCTGCCGTCCGCTGCTACGGGACGCTGACAGGCGCGGGTGGTGACTTCCACGAGAGGAAAGACGCGTGACTCTCGGTCCCCGTGTGTCGTGTCTCCCCCCCCCACTTCCCTCCCTCCCCTCCAGTCATTAAGTCTCACGCTCAGACTGTAAATTTGTATATCTCTGTGGAAACGTTAGGTCTCGGATTGAAAACTCTCTTACTTTACTGCGCCCACGGTCGATTCAGTTTTAACCTGAAAAAAAAAAAAAAAAAAGGAATGCCTTTCAAAGGGAATAAAAAATATTGCGAGACCGCTCGGGGATCGCAATATTATCTAAGGTTAAATCAGACTTTTTTGTCTGAGTGATAATTATCTATTTATTATTTAGCTGAACTGGAACAGAGCTTTGCTTTGACAGAAGAGTATTCTCATTTAAAAGAAAATCCGTCTCCCCCGCCAACATGAAGTGTTTCACATGTGTTTTGGAGTACCCTACCTGTTTAGCTTATTTTAGAGCGACTGCAATTCAATTGCAAATGGCGATTTTAAAAGAAGCAAAAATCAAAACAACAACAACAAATTTTAGAGAAAAAAAAAATCCTTCATCAGTTTAGAGTTCTTTTTTGGTTT